>NW_027364688.1:0-189833 GCF_046119375.1 Phyllobates terribilis
GAGCTGGCATCTCACTCTTTTTGAATCTTCTTTATCATGCTAGGATTAGCAGGAAAAAGCAAAAAATTTCAGAATTGCACCTTGCAATGTGGAGATATTACTGTTTGTGCATTTACAATATTCATTGATTTTTGCCATTGAAAAACGTCCAAAAATGTTTGAAGCTACTGACTGAATGAAAGGAGCTGGCATCTCACTCTCTTTGAATCTTCTTTATCATGCTAGGATTAGCAGGAAAAAGCAAAAAATTTCAGAATTGCACCTTGCAATGTGGAGATATTACTGTTTGTGCATTTACAATATTCATTGATTTTTGCCATTGAAAAACATGTTTTTCATATACCAGAAATGTTTGAAGCTACTGACTGAATGAAAGGAGCTGGCATCTCACTCTCTTTGAATCTTCTTTATCATGCTAGGATTAGCAGGAAAAAGCAAAAAATTTCAGAATTGCACCTTGCAACGTGGAGATATTACTGTTTGTGCATTTACAATATTCATTGATTTTTGCCATTGAAAAACGTCCAAAAATGTTTGAAGCTACTGACTGAATGAAAGGAGCTGGCATCTCACTCTCTTTGAATCTTCTTTATCATGCTAGGATTAGCAGGAAAAAGCAAAAAAATTCAGAATTGCACCTTGCAATGTGGAGATATTACTGTTTGTGCATTTACAATATTCATTGATTTTTGCCATTGAAAAACATGTTTTTCATATACCAGAAATGTTTGAAGCTACTGACTGAATGAAAGGAGCTGGCATCTCACTCTCTTTGAATCTTCTTTATCATGCTAGGATTAGCAGGAAAAAGCAAAAAATTTCAGAATTGCATCTTGCAATGTGGAGATATTACTGTTTGTGCATTTACAATATTCATTGATTTTTGCCATTGAAAAACGTCCAGAAATGTTTGAAGCTACTGACTGAATGAAAGGAGCTGGCATCTCACTCTTTGAATCTTCTTTATCATGCTCGGATTAGCAGGAAAAAGCAAAAAATTTCAGAATTGCACCTTGCAATGTGGAGATATTACTGTTTGTGCATTTACAATATTCATTGATTTTTGCCATTGAAAAACATGTTTTTCATATACCAGAAATGTTTGAAGCTACTGACTGAATGAAAGGAGCTGGCATCTCACTCTCTTTGAATCTTCTTTATCATGCTAGGATTAACAGGAAAAAGCAAAAAATTTCAGAATTGCACCTTGCAATGTGGAGATATTACTGTTTGTGCATTTACAATATTCATTGATTTTTGCCATTGAAAAACGTCCAGAAATGTTTGAAGCTACTGACTGAATGAAAGGAGCTGGCATCTCACTCTCTTTGAATCTTCTTTATCATGCTAGGATTAGCAGGAAAAAGCTAAAAATTTCAGAATTGCACCTTGCAATGTGGAGATATTACTGTTTGTGCATTTACAATATTCATTGATTTTTGCCATTGAAAAACATCATGTTATTCATATACCAGAAATGTTTGAAGCTACTGACTGAATGAAAGGAGCTGGCATCTCACTCTCTTTGAATCTTCTTTATCATGCTAGGATTAGCAGGAAAAAGCAAAAAATTTCCGAATTGCACCTTGCAATGTGGAGATATTACTGTTTGTGCATTTACAATATTCATTGATTTTTGCCATTGAAAAACATGTTTTTCATATACCAGAAATGTTTGAAGCTACTGACTGAATGAAAGGAGCTGGCATCTCACTCTCTTTGAATCTTCTTTATCATGCTAGGATTAGCAGGAAAAAGCAAAAAATTTCAGAATTGCACCTTGCAATGTGGAGATATTACTGTTTGTGCATTTACAATATTCATTGATTTTTGCCATTGAAAAACGTCCAGAAATGTTTGAAGCTACTGACTGAATGAAAGGAGCTGGCATCTCACTCTTTGAATCTTCTTTATCATGCTAGGATTAGCAGGAAAAAGCAAAAAATTTCAGAATTGCACCTTGCAATGTGGAGATATTACTGTTTGTGCATTTACAATATTCATTGATTTTTGCCATTGAAAAACATGTTTTTCATATACCAGAAATGTTTGAAGCTACTGACTGAATGAAAGGAGCTGGCATCTCACTCTCTTTGAATCTTCTTTATCATGCTAGGATTAACAGGAAAAAGCAAAAAATTTCAGAATTGCACCTTGCAATGTGGAGATATTACTGTTTGTGCATTTACAATATTCATTGATTTTTGCGACTGAAAAACGTCCAGAAATGTTTGAAGCTACTGACTGAATGAAAGGAGCTGGCATCTCACTCTCTTTGAATCTTCTTTATCATGCTGGGATTAGCAGGAAAAAGCAAAAAATTTCAGAATTGCACCTTGCAATGTGGAGATATTACTGTTTGTGCATTTACAATATTCATTGATTTTTGCCATTGAAAAACATCATGTTATTCATATACCAGAAATGTTTGAAGCTACTGACTGAATGAAAGGAGCTGGCATCTCACTCTCTTTGAATCTTCTTTATCATGCTAGGATTAGCAGGAAAAAGCAAAAAATTTCCGAATTGCACCTTGCAATGTGGAGATATTACTGTTTGTGCATTTACAATATTCATTGATTTTTGCCATTGAAAAACATGTTTTTCATATACCAGAAATGTTTGAAGCTACTGACTGAATGAAAGGAGCTGGCATCTCACTCTCTTTGAATCTTCTTTATCATGCTAGGATTAACAGGAAAAAGCAAAAAATTTCAGAATTGCACCTTGCAATGTGGAGATATTACTGTTTGTGCATTTACAATATTCATTGATTTTTGCCATTGAAAAACGTCCAGAAATGTTTGAAGCTACTGACTGAATGAAAGGAGCTGGCATCTCACTCTCTTTGAATCTTCTTTATCATGCTAGGATTAGCAGGAAAAAGCAAAAAATTTCAGAATTGCACCTTGCAATGTGGAGATATTACTGTTTGTGCATTTACAATATTCATTGATTTTTGCCATTGAAAAACATGTTTTTCATATACCAGAAATGTTTGAAGCTACTGACTGAATGAAAGGAGCTGGCATCTCACTCTCTTTGAATCTTCTTTATCATGCTAGGATTAACAGGAAAAAGCAAAAAATTTCAGAATTGCACCTTGCAATGTGGAGATATTACTGTTTGTGCATTTACAATATTCATTGATTTTTGCCATTGAAAAACATGTTTTTCATATACCAGAAATGTTTGAAGCTACTGACTGAATGAAAGGAGCTGGCATCTCACTCTCTTTGAATCTTCTTTATCATGCTAGGATTAGCAGGAAAAAGCAAAAAATTTCAGAATTGCACCTTGCAACGTGGAGATATTACTGTTTGTGCATTTACAATATTCATTGATTTTTGCCATTGAAAAACGTCCAAAAATGTTTGAAGCTACTGACTGAATGAAAGGAGCTGGCATCTCAGTCTCTTTGAATCTTCTTTATCATGCTAGGATTAGCAGGAAAAAGCAAAAAATTTCCGAATTGCACCTTGCAATGTGGAGATATTACTGTTTGTGCATTTACAATATTCATTGATTTTTGCCATTGAAAAACATGTTTTTCATATACCAGAAATGTTTGAAGCTACTGACTGAATGAAAGGAGCTGGCATCTCACTCTCTTTGAATCTTCTTTATCATGCTAGGATTAGCAGGAAAAAGCAAAAAATTTCAGAATTGCACCTTGCAATGTGGAGATATTACTGTTTGTGCATTTACAATATTCATTGATTTTTGCCATTGAAAAACATGTTTTTCATATACCAGAAATGTTTGAAGCTACTGACTGAATGAAAGGAGCTGGCATCTCACTCTCTTTGAATCTTCTTTATCATGCTAGGATTAACAGGAAAAAGCAAAAAATTTCAGAATTGCACCTTGCAATGTGGAGATATTACTGTTTGTGCATTTACAATATTCATTGATTTTTGCCATTGAAAAACATGTTTTTCATATACCAGAAATGTTTGAAGCTACTGACTGAATGAAAGGAGCTGGCATCTCACTCTCTTTGAATCTTCTTTATCATGCTAGGATTAGCAGGTAAAAGCAAAAAATTTCAGAATTGCACCTTGCAATGTGGAGATATTACTGTTTGTGCATTTACAATATTCATTGATTTTTGCCATTGAAAAACATGTTTTTCATATACCAGAAATGTTTGAAGCTACTGACTGAATGAAAGGAGCTGGCATCTCACTCTCTTTGAATCTTCTTTATCATGCTAGGATTAGCAGGAAAAAGCAAAAAATTTCAGAATTGCACCTTGCAATGTGGAGATATTACTGTTTGTGCATTTACAATATTCATTGATTTTTGCCATTGAAAAACATGTTTTTCATATACCAGAAATGTTTGAAGCTACTGACTGAATGAAAGGAGCTGGCATCTCACTCTTTTTGAATCTTCTTTATCATGCTAGGATTAGCAGGAAAAAGCAAAAAATTTCAGAATTGCACCTTGCAATGTGGAGATATTACTGTTTGTGCATTTACAATATTCATTGATTTTTGCCATTGAAAAACGTCCAAAAATGTTTGAAGCTACTGACTGAATGAAAGGAGCTGGCATCTCACTCTCTTTGAATCTTCTTTATCATGCTAGGATTAGCAGGAAAAAGCAAAAAATTTCAGAATTGCACCTTGCAATGTGGAGATATTACTGTTTGTGCATTTACAATATTCATTGATTTTTGCCATTGAAAAACATGTTTTTCATATACCAGAAATGTTTGAAGCTACTGACTGAATGAAAGGAGCTGGCATCTCACTCTCTTTGAATCTTCTTTATCATGCTAGGATTAGCAGGAAAAAGCAAAAAATTTCAGAATTGCACCTTGCAACGTGGAGATATTACTGTTTGTGCATTTACAATATTCATTGATTTTTGCCATTGAAAAACGTCCAAAAATGTTTGAAGCTACTGACTGAATGAAAGGAGCTGGCATCTCACTCTCTTTGAATCTTCTTTATCATGCTAGGATTAGCAGGAAAAAGCAAAAAAATTCAGAATTGCACCTTGCAATGTGGAGATATTACTGTTTGTGCATTTACAATATTCATTGATTTTTGCCATTGAAAAACATGTTTTTCATATACCAGAAATGTTTGAAGCTACTGACTGAATGAAAGGAGCTGGCATCTCACTCTCTTTGAATCTTCTTTATCATGCTAGGATTAGCAGGAAAAAGCAAAAAATTTCAGAATTGCACCTTGCAATGTGGAGATATTACTGTTTGTGCATTTACAATATTCATTGATTTTTGCCATTGAAAAACGTCCAGAAATGTTTGAAGCTACTGACTGAATGAAAGGAGCTGGCATCTCACTCTTTGAATCTTCTTTATCATGCTCGGATTAGCAGGAAAAAGCAAAAAATTTCAGAATTGCACCTTGCAATGTGGAGATATTACTGTTTGTGCATTTACAATATTCATTGATTTTTGCCATTGAAAAACATGTTTTTCATATACCAGAAATGTTTGAAGCTACTGACTGAATGAAAGGAGCTGGCATCTCACTCTCTTTGAATCTTCTTTATCATGCTAGGATTAACAGGAAAAAGCAAAAAATTTCAGAATTGCACCTTGCAATGTGGAGATATTACTGTTTGTGCATTTACAATATTCATTGATTTTTGCCATTGAAAAACGTCCAGAAATGTTTGAAGCTACTGACTGAATGAAAGGAGCTGGCATCTCACTCTCTTTGAATCTTCTTTATCATGCTAGGATTAGCAGGAAAAAGCTAAAAATTTCAGAATTGCACCTTGCAATGTGGAGATATTACTGTTTGTGCATTTACAATATTCATTGATTTTTGCCATTGAAAAACATCATGTTATTCATATACCAGAAATGTTTGAAGCTACTGACTGAATGAAAGGAGCTGGCATCTCACTCTCTTTGAATCTTCTTTATCATGCTAGGATTTGCAGGAAAAAGCAAAAAATTTCCGAATTGCACCTTGCAATGTGGAGATATTACTGTTTGTGCATTTACAATATTCATTGATTTTTGCCATTGAAAAACATGTTTTTCATATACCAGAAATGTTTGAAGCTACTGACTGAATGAAAGGAGCTGGCATCTCACTCTCTTTGAATCTTCTTTATCATGCTAGGATTAGCAGGAAAAAGCAAAAAATTTCAGAATTGCACCTTGCAATGTGGAGATATTACTGTTTGTGCATTTACAATATTCATTGATTTTTGCCATTGAAAAACGTCCAGAAATGTTTGAAGCTACTGACTGAATGAAAGGAGCTGGCATCTCACTCTTTGAATCTTCTTTATCATGCTAGGATTAGCAGGAAAAAGCAAAAAATTTCAGAATTGCACCTTGCAATGTGGAGATATTACTGTTTGTGCATTTACAATATTCATTGATTTTTGCCATTGAAAAACATGTTTTTCATATACCAGAAATGTTTGAAGCTACTGACTGAATGAAAGGAGCTGGCATCTCACTCTCTTTGAATCTTCTTTATCATGCTAGGATTAACAGGAAAAAGCAAAAAATTTCAGAATTGCACCTTGCAATGTGGAGATATTACTGTTTGTGCATTTACAATATTCATTGATTTTTGCGACTGAAAAACGTCCAGAAATGTTTGAAGCTACTGACTGAATGAAAGGAGCTGGCATCTCACTCTCTTTGAATCTTCTTTATCATGCTGGGATTAGCAGGAAAAAGCAAAAAATTTCAGAATTGCACCTTGCAATGTGGAGATATTACTGTTTGTGCATTTACAATATTCATTGATTTTTGCCATTGAAAAACATCATGTTATTCATATACCAGAAATGTTTGAAGCTACTGACTGAATGAAAGGAGCTGGCATCTCACTCTCTTTGAATCTTCTTTATCATGCTAGGATTAGCAGGAAAAAGCAAAAAATTTCCGAATTGCACCTTGCAATGTGGAGATATTACTGTTTGTGCATTTACAATATTCATTGATTTTTGCCATTGAAAAACATGTTTTTCATATACCAGAAATGTTTGAAGCTACTGACTGAATGAAAGGAGCTGGCATCTCACTCTCTTTGAATCTTCTTTATCATGCTAGGATTAACAGGAAAAAGCAAAAAATTTCAGAATTGCACCTTGCAATGTGGAGATATTACTGTTTGTGCATTTACAATATTCATTGATTTTTGCCATTGAAAAACGTCCAGAAATGTTTGAAGCTACTGACTGAATGAAAGGAGCTGGCATCTCACTCTCTTTGAATCTTCTTTATCATGCTAGGATTAGCAGGAAAAAGCAAAAAATTTCAGAATTGCACCTTGCAATGTGGAGATATTACTGTTTGTGCATTTACAATATTCATTGATTTTTGCCATTGAAAAACATGTTTTTCATATACCAGAAATGTTTGAAGCTACTGACTGAATGAAAGGAGCTGGCATCTCACTCTCTTTGAATCTTCTTTATCATGCTAGGATTAACAGGAAAAAGCAAAAAATTTCAGAATTGCACCTTGCAATGTGGAGATATTACTGTTTGTGCATTTACAATATTCATTGATTTTTGCCATTGAAAAACATGTTTTTCATATACCAGAAATGTTTGAAGCTACTGACTGAATGAAAGGAGCTGGCATCTCACTCTCTTTGAATCTTCTTTATCATGCTAGGATTAGCAGGAAAAAGCAAAAAATTTCAGAATTGCACCTTGCAACGTGGAGATATTACTGTTTGTGCATTTACAATATTCATTGATTTTTGGCATTGAAAAACGTCCAAAAATGTTTGAAGCTACTGACTGAATGAAAGGAGCTGGCATCTCACTCTCTTTGAATCTTCTTTATCATGCTAGGATTAGCAGGAAAAAGCAAAAAATTTCAGAATTGCACCTTGCAATGTGGAGATATTACTGTTTGTGCATTTACAATATTCATTGATTTTTGCCATTGAAAAACATGTTTTTCATATACCAGAAATGTTTGAAGCTACTGACTGAATGAAAGGAGCTGGCATCTCACTCTCTTTGAATCTTCTTTATCATGCTAGGATTAGCAGGAAAAAGCAAAAAATTTCAGAATTGCACCTTGCAATGTGGAGATATTACTGTTTGTGCATTTACAATATTCATTGATTTTTGCCATTGAAAAACGTCCAGAAATGTTTGAAGCTACTGACTGAATGAAAGGAGCTGGCATCTCACTCTTTGAATCTTCTTTATCATGCTAGGATTAGCAGGAAAAAGCAAAAAATTTCAGAATTGCACCTTGCAATGTGGAGATATTACTGTTTGTGCATTTACAATATTCATTGATTTTTGCCATTGAAAAACATGTTTTTCATATACCAGAAATGTTTGAAGCTACTGACTGAATGAAAGGAGCTGGCATCTCACTCTCTTTGAATCTTCTTTATCATGCTAGGATTAACAGGAAAAAGCAAAAAATTTCAGAATTGCACCTTGCAATGTGGAGATATTACTGTTTGTGCATTTACAATATTCATTGATTTTTGCCATTGAAAAACGTCCAGAAATGTTTGAAGCTACTGACTGAATGAAAGGAGCTGGCATCTCACTCTCTTTGAATCTTCTTTATCATGCTGGGATTAGCAGGAAAAAGCAAAAAATTTCAGAATTGCACCTTGCAATGTGGAGATATTACTGTTTGTGCATTTACAATATTCATTGATTTTTGCCATTGAAAAACATCATGTTATTCATATACCAGAAATGTTTGAAGCTACTGACTGAATGAAAGGAGCTGGCATCTCACTCTCTTTGAATCTTCTTTATCATGCTAGGATTAGCAGGAAAAAGCAAAAAATTTCCGAATTGCACCTTGCAATGTGGAGATGTTACTGTTTGTGCATTTACAATATTCATTGATTTTTGCCATTGAAAAACATGTTTTTCATATACCAGAAATGTTTGAAGCTACTGACTGAATGAAAGGAGCTGGCATCTCACTCTCTTTGAATCTTCTTTATCATGCTAGGATTAGCAGGAAAAAGCAAAAAATTTCAGAATTGCACCTTGCAATGTGGAGATATTACTGTTTGTGCATTTACAATATTCATTGATTTTTGCCATTGAAAAACATGTTTTTCATATACCAGAAATGTTTGAAGCTACTGACTGAATGAAAGGAGCTGGCATCTCACTCTCTTTGAATCTTCTTTATCATGCTAGGATTAACAGGAAAAAGCAAAAAATTTCAGAATTGCACCTTGCAATGTGGAGATATTACTGTTTGTGCATTTACAATATTCATTGATTTTTGCAATTGAAAAACGTCCAGAAATGTTTGAAGCTACTGACTGAATGAAAGGAGCTGGCATCTCACTCTCTTTGAATCTTCTTTATCATGCTAGGATTAGCAGGAAAAAGCAAAAAATTTCAGAATTGCACCTTGCAATGTGGAGATATTACTGTTTGTGCATTTACAATATTCATTGATTTTTGCCATTGAAAAACATGTTTTTCATATACCAGAAATGTTTGAAGCTACTGACTGAATGAAAGGAGCTGGCATCTCACTCTCTTTGAATCTTCTTTATCATGCTAGGATTAACAGGAAAAAGCAAAAAATTTCAGAATTGCACCTTGCAATGTGGAGATATTACTGTTTGTGCATTTACAATATTCATTGATTTTTGCCATTGAAAAACATGTTTTTCATATACCAGAAATGTTTGAAGCTACTGACTGAATGAAAGGAGCTGGTATCTCACTCTCTTTGAATCTTCTTTATCATGCTAGGATTAGCAGGAAAAAGCAAAAATTTCAGAATTGCACCTTGCAACGTGGAGATATTACTGTTTGTGCATTTACAATATTCATTGATTTTTGCCATTGAAAAACGTCCAAAAATGTTTGAAGCTACTGACTGAATGAAAGGAGCTGGCATCTCACTCTCTTTGAATCTTCTTTATCATGCTAGGATTAGCAGGAAAAAGCAAAAAATTTCAGAATTGCACCTTGCAATGTGGAGATATTACTGTTTGTGCATTTACAATATTCATTGATTTTTGCCATTGAAAAACATGTTTTTCATATACCAGAAATGTTTGAAGCTACTGACTGAATGAAAGGAGCTGGCATCTCACTCTCTTTGAATCTTCTTTATCATGCTAGGATTAGCAGGAAAAAGCAAAAAATTTCAGAATTGCACCTTGCAATGTGGAGATATTACTGTTTGTGCATTTACAATATTCATTGATTTTTGCCATTGAAAAACGTCCAGAAATGTTTGAAGCTACTGACTGAATGAAAGGAGCTGGCATCTCACTCTTTGAATCTTCTTTATCATGCTAGGATTAGCAGGAAAAAGCAAAAAATTTCAGAATTGCACCTTGCAATGTGGAGATATTACTGTTTGTGCATTTACAATATTCATTGATTTTTGCCATTGAAAAACATGTTTTTCATATACCAGAAATGTTTGAAGCTACTGACTGAATGAAAGGAGCTGGCATCTCACTCTCTTTGAATCTTCTTTATCATGCTAGGATTAACAGGAAAAAGCAAAAAATTTCAGAATTGCACCTTGCAATGTGGAGATATTACTGTTTGTGCATTTACAATATTCATTGATTTTTGCCATTGAAAAACGTCCAGAAATGTTTGAAGCTACTGACTGAATGAAAGGAGCTGGCATCTCACTCTCTTTGAATCTTCTTTATCATGCTAGGATTAGCAGGAAAAAGCAAAAAATTTCAGAATTGCACCTTGCAATGTGGAGATATTACTGTTTGTGCATTTACAATATTCATTGATTTTTGCCATTGAAAAACATCATGTTATTCATATACCAGAAATGTTTGAAGCTACTGACTGAATGAAAGGAGCTGGCATCTCACTCTCTTTGAATCTTCTTTATCATGCTAGGATTAGCAGGAAAAAGCAAAAAATTTCCGAATTGCACCTTGCAATGTGGAGATATTACTGTTTGTGCATTTACAATATTCATTGATTTTTGCCATTGAAAAACATGTTTTTCATATACCAGAAATGTTTGAAGCTACTGACTGAATGAAAGGAGCTGGCATCTCACTCTCTTTGAATCTTCTTTATCATGCTAGGATTAGCAGGAAAAAGCAAAAAATTTCAGAATTGCACCTTGCAATGTGGAGATATTACTGTTTGTGCATTTACAATATTCATTGATTTTTGCCATTGAAAAACATGTTTTTCATATACCAGAAATGTTTGAAGCTACTGACTGAATGAAAGGAGCTGGCATCTCACTCTCTTTGAATCTTCTTTATCATGCTAGGATTAACAGGAAAAAGCAAAAAATTTCAGAATTGCACCTTGCAATGTGGAGATATTACTGTTTGTGCATTTACAATATTCATTGATTTTTGCCATTGAAAAACGTCCAGAAATGTTTGAAGCTACTGACTGAATGAAAGGAGCTGGCATCTCACTCTCTTTGAATCTTCTTTATCATGCTAGGATTAGCAGGAAAAGGAAAAAATTTCAGAATTGCACCTTGCAATGTGGAGATATTACTGTTTGTGCATTTACAATATTCATTGATTTTTGCCATTGAAAAACATGTTTTTCATATACCAGAAATGTTTGAAGCTACTGACTGAATGAAAGGAGCTGGCATCCCACTCTCTTTGAATCTTCTTTATCATGCTAGGATTAACAGGAAAAAGCAAAAAATTTCAGAATTGCACCTTGCAATGTGGAGATATTACTGTTTGTGCATTTACAATATTCATTGATTTTTGCCATTGAAAAACATGTTTTTCATATACCAGAAATGTTTGAAGCTACTGACTGAATGAAAGGAGCTGGCATCTCACTCTCTTTGAATCTTCTTTATCATGCTAGGATTAACAGGAAAAAGCAAAAAATTTCAGAATTGCACCTTGCAATGTGGAGATATTACTGTTTGTGCATTTACAATATTCATTGATTTTTGCCATTGAAAAACGTCCAGAAATGTTTGAAGCTACTGACTGAATGAAAAGAGCTGGCATCTCACTCTCTTTGAATCTTCTTTATCATGCTAGGATTAGCAGGAAAAAGCAAAAAATTTCAGAATTGCACCTTGCAATGTGGAGATATTACTGTTTGTGCATTTACAATATTCATTGATTTTTGCCATTGAAAAACATCATGTTATTCATATACCAGAAATGTTTGAAGCTACTGACTGAATGAAAGGAGCTGGCATCTCACTCTCTTTGAATCTTCTTTATCATGCTAGGATTAGCAGGAAAAAGCAAAAAATTTTCGAATTGCACCTTGCAATGTGGAGATATTACTGTTTGTGCATTTACAATATTCATTGATTTTTGCCATTGAAAAACATGTTTTTCATATACCAGAAATGTTTGAAGCTACTGACTGAATGAAAGGAGCTGGCATCTCACTCTCTTTGAATCTTCTTTATCATGCTAGGATTAACAGGAAAAAGCAAAAAATTTCAGAATTGCACCTTGCAATGTGGAGATATTACTGTTTGTGCATTTACAATATTCATTGATTTTTGCCATTGAAAAACGTTCAGAAATGTTTGAAGCTACTGACTGAATGAAAGGAGCTGGCATCTCACTCTCTTTGAATCTTCTTTATCATGCTAGGATTAGCAGGAAAAAGCAAAAAATTTCAGAATTGCACCTTGCAATGTGGAGATATTACTGTTTGTGCATTTACAATATTCATTGATTTTTGCCATTGAAAAACATCATGTTATTCATATACCAGAAATGTTTGAAGCTACTGACTGAATGAAAGGAGCTGGCATCTCACTCTCTTTGAATCTTCTTTATCATGCTAGGATTAGCAGGAAAAAGCAAAAAATTTCCGAATTGCACCTTGCAATGTGGAGATATTACTGTTTGTGCATTTACAATATTCATTGATTTTTGCCATTGAAAAACATGTTTTTCATATACCAGAAATGTTTGAAGCTACTGACTGAATGAAAGGAGCTGGCATCTCACTCTCTTTGAATCTTCTTTATCATGCTAGGATTAGCAGGAAAAAGCAAAAAATTTCAGAATTGCACCTTGCAATGTGGAGATATTACTGTTTGTGCATTTACAATATTCATTTATTTTTGCCATTGAAAAACATGTTTTTCATATACCAGAAATGTTTGAAGCTACTGACTGAATGAAAGGAGCTGGCATCTCACTCTCTTTGAATCTTCTTTATCATGCTAGGATTAACAGGAAAAAGCAAAAAATTTCAGAATTGCACCTTGCAATGTGGAGATATTACTGTTTGTGCATTTACAATATTCATTGATTTTTGCCATTGAAAAACATGTTTTTCATATACCAGAAATGTTTGAAGCTACTGACTGAATGAAAGGAGCTGGCATCTCACTCTCTTTGAATCTTCTTTATCATGCTAGGATTAACAGGAAAAAGCAAAAAATTTCAGAATTGCACCTTGCAATGTGGAGATATTACTGTTTGTGCATTTACAATATTCATTGATTTTTGCCATTGAAAAACGTCCAGAAATGTTTGAAGCTACTGACTGAATGAAAGGAGCTGGCATCTCACTCTCTTTGAATCTTCTTTATCATGCTAGGATTAGCAGGAAAAAGCAAAAAATTTTCGAATTGCACCTTGCAATGTGGAGATATTACTGTTTGTGCATTTACAATATTCATTGATTTTTGCCATTGAAAAACATGTTTTTCATATACCAGAAATGTTTGAAGCTACTGACTGAATGAAAGGAGCTGGCATCTCACTCTCTTTGAATCTTCTTTATCATGCTAGGATTAACAGGAAAAAGCAAAAAATTTCAGAATTGCACCTTGCAATGTGGAGATATTACTGTTTGTGCATTTACAATATTCATTGATTTTTGCCATTGAAAAACGTTCAGAAATGTTTGAAGCTACTGACTGAATGAAAGGAGCTGGCATCTCACTCTCTTTGAATCTTCTTTATCATGCTAGGATTAGCAGGAAAAAGCAAAAAATTTCAGAATTGCACCTTGCAATGTGGAGATATTACTGTTTGTGCATTTACAATATTCATTGATTTTTGCCATTGAAAAACATCATGTTATTCATATACCAGAAATGTTTGAAGCTACTGACTGAATGAAAGGAGCTGGCATCTCACTCTCTTTGAATCTTCTTTATCATGCTAGGATTAGCAGGAAAAAGCAAAAAATTTCCGAATTGCACCTTGCAATGTGGAGATATTACTGTTTGTGCATTTACAATATTCATTGATTTTTGCCATTGAAAAACATGTTTTTCATATACCAGAAATGTTTGAAGCTACTGACTGAATGAAAGGAGCTGGCATCTCACTCTCTTTGAATCTTCTTTATCATGCTAGGATTAGCAGGAAAAAGCAAAAAATTTCAGAATTGCACCTTGCAATGTGGAGATATTACTGTTTGTGCATTTACAATATTCATTTATTTTTGCCATTGAAAAACATGTTTTTCATATACCAGAAATGTTTGAAGCTACTGACTGAATGAAAGGAGCTGGCATCTCACTCTCTTTGAATCTTCTTTATCATGCTAGGATTAACAGGAAAAAGCAAAAAATTTCAGAATTGCACCTTGCAATGTGGAGATATTACTGTTTGTGCATTTACAATATTCATTGATTTTTGCCATTGAAAAACATGTTTTTCATATACCAGAAATGTTTGAAGCTACTGACTGAATGAAAGGAGCTGGCATCTCACTCTCTTTGAATCTTCTTTATCATGCTAGGATTAACAGGAAAAAGCAAAAAATTTCAGAATTGCACCTTGCAATGTGGAGATATTACTGTTTGTGCATTTACAATATTCATTGATTTTTGCCATTGAAAAACGTCCAGAAATGTTTGAAGCTACTGACTGAATGAAAGGAGCTGGCATCTCACTCTTTGAATCTTCTTTATCATGCTAGGATTAGCAGGAAAAAGCAAAAAATTTCAGAATTGCACCTTGCAATGTGGAGATATTACTGTTTGTGCATTTACAATATTCATTGATTTTTGCCATTGAAAAACATGTTTTTCATATACCAGAAATGTTTGAAGCTACTGACTGAATGAAAGGAGCTGGCATCTCACTCTCTTTGAATCTTCTTTATCATGCTAGGATTAACAGGAAAAAGCAAAAAATTTCAGAATTGCACCTTGCAATGTGGAGATATTACTGTTTGTGCATTTACAATATTCATTGATTTTTGCCATTGAAAAACATGTTTTTCATATACCAGAAATGTTTGAAGCTACTGACTGAATGAAAGGAGCTGGCATCTCACTCTCTTTGAATCTTCTTTATCATGCTAGGATTAACAGGAAAAAGCAAAAAATTTCAGAATTGCACCTTGCAATGTGGAGATATTACTGTTTGTGCATTTACAATATTCATTGATTTTTGCCATTGAAAAACGTTCAGAAATGTTTGAAGCTACTGACTGAATGAAAGGAGCTGGCATCTCACTCTCTTTGAATCTTCTTTATCATGCTAGGATTAGCAGGAAAAAGCAAAAAATTTCAGAATTGCACCTTGCAATGTGGAGATATTACTGTTTGTGCATTTACAATATTCATTGATTTTTGCCATTGAAAAACATCATGTTATTCATATACCAGAAATGTTTGAAGCTACTGACTGAATGAAAGGAGCTGGCATCTCACTCTCTTTGAATCTTCTTTATCATGCTAGGATTAGCAGGAAAAAGCAAAAAATTTCCGAATTGCACCTTGCAATGTGGAGATATTACTGTTTGTGCATTTACAATATTCATTCATTTTTGCCATTGAAAAACATGTTTTTCATATACCAGAAATGTTTGAAGCTACTGACTGAATGAAAGGAGCTGGCATCTCACTCTCTTTGAATCTTCTTTATCATGCTAGGATTAGCAGGAAAAAGCAAAAAATTTCAGAATTGCACCTTGCAATGTGGAGATATTACCGTTTGTGCATTTACAATATTCATTGATTTTTGCCATTGAAAAACATGTTTTTCATATACCAGAAATGTTTGAAGCTACTGACTGAATGAAAGGAGCTGGCATCTCACTCTCTTTGAATCTTCTTTATCATGCTAGGATTAGCAGGAAAAAGCAAAAAATTTCAGAATTGCACCTTGCAATGTGGAGATATTACTGTTTGTGCATTTACAATATTCATTGATTTTTGCCATTGAAAAATGTCCAAAAATGTTTGAAGCTACTGACTGAATGAAAGGAGCTGGCATCTCACTCTCTTTGAATCTTCTTTATCATGCTAGGATTAGCAGGAAAAAGCAAAAAATTTCAGAATTGCACCTTGCAATGTGGAGATATTACTGTTTGTGCATTTACAATATTCATTGATTTTTGCCATTGAAAAACGTCCAGAAATGTTTGAAGCTACTGACTGAATGAAAGGAGCTGGCATCTCACTCTCTTTGAATCTTCTTTATCATGCTAGGATTAGCAGGAAAAAGCAAAAAATTTCAGAATTGCACCTTGCAATGTGGAGATATTACTGTTTGTGCATTTACAATATTCATTGATTTTTGCCATTGAAAAACATCATGTTATTCATATACCAGAAATGTTTGAAGCTACTGACTGAATGAAAGGAGATGGCATCTCACTCTCTTTGAATCTTCTTTATCATGCTAGGATTAGCAGGAAAAAGCAAAAAATTTCAGAATTGCACCTTGCAATGTGGAGATATTACTGTTTGTGCATTTACAATATTCATTGATTTTTGCCATTGAAAAACATGTTTTTCATATACCAGAAATGTTTGAAGCTACTGACTGAATGAAAGGAGCTGGCATCTCACTCTCTTTGAATCTTCTTTATCATGCTAGGATTAGCAGAAAAAAGCAAAAAATTTCAGAATTGCACCTTGCAATGTGGAGATATTACTGTTTGTGCATTTACAATATTCATTGATTTTTGCCATTGAAAAACATGTTTTTCATATACCAGAAATGTTTGAAGCTACTGACTGAATGAAAGGAGCTGGCATCTCACTCTCTTTGAATCTTCTTTATCATGCTAGGATTAGCAGGAAAAAGCAAAAAATTTCAGAATTGCACCTTGCAATGTGGAGAAATTACTGTTTGTGCATTTACAATATTCATTGATTTTTGCCATTGAAAAACATCATGTTATTCATATACCAGAAATGTTTGAAGCTACTGACTGAATGAAAGGAGCTGGCATCTCACTCTCTTTGAATCTTCTTTATCATGCTAGGATTAGCAGGAAAAAGCAAAAAATTTCAGAATTGCACCTTGCAATGTGGAGATATTACTGTTTGTGCATTTACAATATTCATTGATTTTTGCCATTGAAAAACATGTTTTTCATATACCAGAAATGTTTGAAGCTACTGACTGAATGAAAGGAGCTGGCATCTCACTCTCTGTGAATCTTCTTTATCATGCTAGGATTAACAGGAAAAAGCAAAACATTTCAGAATTGCACCTTGCAATGTGGAGATATTACTGTTTGTGCATTTACAATATTCATTGATTTTTGCCATTGAAAAACGTCCAGAAATGTTTGAAGCTACTGACTGAATGAAAGGAGCTGGCATCTCACTCTCTTTGATTCTTCTTTATCATGCTAGGATTAGCAGGAAAAAGCAAAAAATTTCAGAATTGCACCTTGCAATGTGGAGATATTACTGTTTGTGCATTTACAATATTCATTGATTTTTGCCATTGAAAAACATCATGTTATTCATATACCAGAAATGTTTGAAGCTACTGACTGAATGAAAGGAGCTGGCATCTCACTCTCTTTGAATCTTCTTTATCATGCTAGGATTAGCAGGAAAAAGCAAAAAATTTCAGAATTGCACCTTGCAATGTGGAGATATTACTGTTTGTGCATTTACAATATTCATTGATTTTTGCCATTGAAAAACATCATGTTATTCATATACCAGAAATGTTTGAAGCTACTGACTGAATGAAAGGAGCTGGCATCTCACTCTCTTTGAATCTTCTTTATCATGCTAGGATTAGCAGGAAAAAGCAAAAAATTTCAGAATTGCACCTTGCAATGTGGAGATATTACTGTTTGTGCATTTACAATATTCATTGATTTTTGCCATTGAAAAACGTCCAGAAATGTTTGAAGCTACTGACTGAATGAAAGGAGCTGGCATCTCACTCTTTGAATCTTCTTTATCATGCTAGGATTAGCAGGAAAAAGCAAAAAATTTCAGAATTGCACCTTGCAATGTGGAGATATTACTGTTTGTGCATTTACAATATTCATTGATTTTTGCCATTGAAAAACATGTTTTTCATATACCAGAAATGTTTGAAGCTACTGACTGAATGAAAGGAGCTGGCATCTCACTCTCTTTGAATCTTCTTTATCATGCTAGGATTAGCAGGAAAAAGCAAAAAATTTCAGAATTGCACCTTGCAATGTGGAGATATTACTGTTTGTGCATTTACAATATTCATTGATTTTTGCCATTGAAAAACATCATGTTATTCATATACCAGAAATGTTTGAAGCTACTGACTGAATGAAAGGAGATGGCATCTCACTCTCTTTGAATCTTCTTTATCATGCTAGGATTAGCAGGAAAAAGCAAAAAATTTCCGAATTGCACCTTGCAATGTGGAGATATTACTGTTTGTGCATTTACAATATTCATTGATTTTTGCCATTGAAAAACATGTTTTTCATATACCAGAAATGTTTGAAGCTACTGACTGAATGAAAGGAGCTGGCATCTCACTCTCTTTGAATCTTCTTTATCATGCTAGGATTAGCAGGAAAAAGCAAAAAATTTCAGAATTGCACCTTGCAATGTGGAGATATTACTGTTTGTGCATTTACAATATTCATTGATTTTTGCCATTGAAAAACGTCCAGAAATGTTTGAAGCTACTGACTGAATGAAAGGAGCTGGCATCTCACTCTTTGAATCTTCTTTATCATGCTAGGATTAGCAGGAAAAAGCAAAAAATTTCAGAATTGCACCTTGCAATGTGGAGATATTACTGTTTGTGCATTTACAATATTCATTGATGTTTGCCATTGAAAAACATGTTTTTCATATACCAGAAATGTTTGAAGCTACTGACTGAATGAAAGGAGCTGGCATCTCACTCTCTTTGAATCTTCTTTATCATGCTAGGATTAACAGGAAAAAGCAAAAAATTTCAGAATTGCACCTTGCAATGTGGAGATATTACTGTTTGTGCATTTACAATATTCATTGATTTTTGCCATTGAAAAACATGTTTTTCATATACCAGAAATGTTTGAAGCTACTGACTGAATGAAAGGAGCTGGCATCTCACTCTCTTTGAATCTTCTTTATCATGCTAGGATTAGCAGGAAAAAGCAAAAAATTTCCGAATTGCACCTTGCAATGTGGAGATATTACTGTTTGTGCATTTACAATATTCATTGATTTTTGCCATTGAAAAACATGTTTTTCATATACCAGAAATGTTTGAAGCTACTGACTGAATGAAAGGAGCTGGCATCTCACTCTCTTTGAATCTTCTTTATCATGCTAGGATTAGCAGGAAAAAGCAAAAAATTTCAGAATTGCACCTTGCAATGTGGAGATATTACTGTTTGTGCATTTACAATATTCATTGATTTTTGCCATTGAAAAACATGTTTTTCATATACCAGAAATGTTTGAAGCTACTGACTGAATGAAAGGAGCTGGCATCTCACTCTCTTTGAATCTTCTTTATCATGCTAGGATTAGCAGGAAAAAGCAAAAAATTTCAGAATTGCACCTTGCAATGTGGAGATATTACTGTTTGTGCATTTACAATATTCATTGATTTTTGCCATTGAAAAACATGTTTTTCATATACCAGAAATGTTTGAAGCTACTGACTGAATGAAAGGAGCTGGCATCTCACTCTCTTTGAATCTTCTTTATCATGCTAGGATTAGCAGGAAAAAGCAAAAAATTTCAGAATTGCACCTTGCAATGTGGAGATATTACTGTTTGTGCATTTACAATATTCATTGATTTTTGCCATTGAAAAACATCATGTTATTCATATACCAGAAATGTTTGAAGCTACTGACTGAATGAAAGGAGCTGGCATCTCACTCTCTTTGAATCTTCTTTATCATGCTAGGATTAACAGGAAAAAGCAAAACATTTCAGAATTGCACCTTGCAATGTGGAGATATTACTGTTTGTGCATTTACAATATTCATTGATTTTTGCCATTGAAAAACGTCCAGAAATGTTTGAAGCTACTGACTGAATGAAAGGAGCTGGCATCTCACTCTCTTTGAATCTTCTTTATCATGCTAGGATTAGCAGGAAAAAGCAAAAAATTTCAGAATTGCACCTTGCAATGTGGAGATATTACTGTTTGTGCATTTACAATATTCATTGATTTTTGCCATTGAAAAACATCATGTTATTCATATACCAGAAATGTTTGAAGCTACTGACTGAATGAAAGGAGCTGGCATCTCACTCTCTTTGAATCTTCTTTATCATGCTAGGATTAGCAGGAAAAAGCAAAAAATTTCAGAATTGCACCTTGCAATGTGGAGATATTACTGTTTGTGCATTTACAATATTCATTGATTTTTGCCATTGAAAAACATCATGTTATTCATATACCAGAAATGTTTGAAGCTACTGACTGAATGAAAGGAGCTGGCATCTCACTCTCTTTGAATCTTCTTTATCATGCTAGGATTAGCAGGAAAAAGCAAAAAATTTCAGAATTGCACCTTGCAATGTGGAGATATTACTGTTTGTGCATTTACAATATTCATTGATTTTTGCCATTGAAAAACATCATGTTATTCATATACCAGAAATGTTTGAAGCTACTGACTGAATGAAAGGAGCTGGCATCTCACTCTCTTTGAATCTTCTTTATCATGCTAGGATTAGCAGGAAAAAGCAAAAAATTTCAGAATTGCACCTTGCAATGTGGAGATATTACTGTTTGTGCATTTACAATATTCATTGATTTTTGCCATTGAAAAACATCATGTTATTCATATACCAGAAATGTTTGAAGCTACTGACTGAATGAAAGGAGCTGGCATCTCACTCTCTTTGAATCTTCTTTATCATGCTAGGATTAGCAGGAAAAAGCAAAAAATTTCAGAATTGCACCTTGCAATGTGGAGATATTACTGTTTGTGCATTTACAATATTCATTGATTTTTGCCATTGAAAAACGTCCAGAAATGTTTGAAGCTACTGACTGAATGAAAGGAGCTGGCATCTCACTCTTTGAATCTTCTTTATCATGCTAGGATTAGCAGGAAAAAGCAAAAAATTTCAGAATTGCACCTTGCAATGTGGAGATATTACTGTTTGTGCATTTACAATATTCATTGATTTTTGCCATTGAAAAACATGTTTTTCATATACCAGAAATGTTTGAAGCTACTGACTGAATGAAAGGAGCTGGCATCTCACTCTCTTTGAATCTTCTTTATCATGCTAGGATTAGCAGGAAAAAGCAAAAAATTTCAGAATTGCACCTTGCAATGTGGAGATATTACTGTTTGTGCATTTACAATATTCATTGATTTTTGCCATTGAAAAACATCATGTTATTCATATACCAGAAATGTTTGAAGCTACTGACTGAATGAAAGGAGATGGCATCTCACTCTCTTTGAATCTTCTTTATCATGCTAGGATTAGCAGGAAAAAGCAAAAAATTTCCGAATTGCACCTTGCAATGTGGAGATATTACTGTTTGTGCATTTACAATATTCATTGATTTTTGCCATTGAAAAACATGTTTTTCATATACCAGAAATGTTTGAAGCTACTGACTGAATGAAAGGAGCTGGCATCTCACTCTCTTTGAATCTTCTTTATCATGCTAGGATTAGCAGGAAAAAGCAAAAAATTTCAGAATTGCACCTTGCAATGTGGAGATATTACTGTTTGTGCATTTACAATATTCATTGATTTTTGCCATTGAAAAACATGTTTTTCATATACCAGAAATGTTTGAAGCTACTGACTGAATGAAAGGAGCTGGCATCTCACTCTCTTTGAATCTTCTTTATCATGCTAGGATTAGCAGGAAAAAGCAAAAAATTTCAGAATTGCACCTTGCAATGTGGAGATATTACTGTTTGTGCATTTACAATATTCATTGATTTTTGCCATTGAAAAACATCATGTTATTCATATACCAGAAATGTTTGAAGCTACTGACTGAATGAAAGGAGCTGGCATCTCACTCTCTTTGAATCTTCTTTATCATGCTAGGATTAGCAGGAAAAAGCAAAAAATTTCAGAATTGCACCTTGCAATGTGGAGATATTACTGTTTGTGCATTTACAATATTCATTGATTTTTGCCATTGAAAAACATCATGTTATTCATATACCAGAAATGTTTGAAGCTACTGACTGAATGAAAGGAGCTGGCATCTCACTCTCTTTGAATCTTCTTTATCATGCTAGGATTAGCAGGAAAAAGCAAAAAATTTCAGAATTGCACCTTGCAATGTGGAGATATTACTGTTTGTGCATTTACAATATTCATTGATTTTTGCCATTGAAAAACATCATGTTATTCATATACCAGAAATGTTTGAAGCTACTGACTGAATGAAAGGAGCTGGCATCTCACTCTCTTTGAATCTTCTTTATCATGCTAGGATTAGCAGGAAAAAGCAAAAAATTTCAGAATTGCACCTTGCAATGTGGAGATATTACTGTTTGTGCATTTACAATATTCATTGATTTTTACCATTGAAAAACGTCCAGAAATGTTTGAAGCTACTGACTGAATGAAAGGAGCTGGCATCTCACTCTTTGAATCTTCTTTATCATGCTAGGATTAGCAGGAAAAAGCAAAAAATTTCAGAATTGCACCTTGCAATGTGGAGATATTACTGTTTGTGCATTTACAATATTCATTGATTTTTGCCATTGAAAAACATGTTTTTCATATACCAGAAATGTTTGAAGCTACTGACTGAATGAAAGGAGCTGGCATCTCACTCTCTTTGAATCTTCTTTATCATGCTAGGATTAGCAGGAAAAAGCAAAAAATTTCCGAATTGCACCTTGCAATGTGGAGATATTACTGTTTGTGCATTTACAATATTCATTGATTTTTGCCATTGAAAAACATGTTTTTCATATACCAGAAATGTTTGAAGCTACTGACTGAATGAAAGGAGCTGGCATCTCACTCTCTTTGAATCTTCTTTATCATGCTAGGATTAGCAGGAAAAAGCAAAAAAATTCAGAATTGCACCTTGCAATGTGGAGATATTACTGTTTGTGCATTTACAATATTCATTGATTTTTGCCATTGAAAAACGTCCAGAAATGTTTGAAGCTACTGACTGAATGAAAGGAGCTGGCATCTCACTCTTTGAATCTTCTTTATCATGCTAGGATTAGCAGGAAAAAGCAAAAAATTTCAGAATTGCACCTTGCAATGTGGAGATATTACTGTTTGTGCATTTACAATATTCATTGATTTTTGCCATTGAAAAACATGTTTTTCATATACCAGAAATGTTTGAAGCTACTGACTGAATGAAAGGAGCTGGCATCTCACTCTCTTTGAATCTTCTTTATCATGCTAGGATTAACAGGAAAAAGCAAAAAATTTCAGAATTGCACCTTGCAATGTGGAGATATTACTGTTTGTGCATTTACAATATTCATTGATTTTTGCCATTGAAAAACATGTTTTTCATATACCAGAAATGTTTGAAGCTACTGACTGAATGAAAGGAGCTGGCATCTCACTCTCTTTGAATCTTCTTTATCATGCTAGGA
This sequence comes from Phyllobates terribilis, assembly GCF_046119375.1. Taxonomy (NCBI): domain Eukaryota; kingdom Metazoa; phylum Chordata; class Amphibia; order Anura; family Dendrobatidae; genus Phyllobates; species Phyllobates terribilis. Next base: position 23,692 of record NW_027364688.1, read on the forward strand.
TTAGCAGGAAAAAGCAAAAAATTTTAGAATTGCACCTTGCAATGTGGAGATATTACTGTTTGTGCATTTACAATATTCATTGATTTTTGCCATTGAAAAACATCATGTTATTCATATACCAGAAATGATTGAAGCTACTGACTGAATGAAAGGAGCTGGCATCTCACTCTCTTTGAATCTTCTTTATCATGCTAGGATTAGCAGGAAAAAGCAAAAAATTTCCGAATTGCACCTTGCAATGTGGAGATATTACTGTTTGTGCATTTACAATATTCATTGATTTTTGCCATTGAAAAACATGTTTTTCATATACCAGAAATGTTTGAAGCTACTGACTGAATGAAAGGAGCTGGCATCTCACTCTCTTTGAATCTTCTTTATCATGCTAGGATTAGCAGGAAAAAGCAAAAAATTTCAGAATTGCACCTTGCAATGTGGAGATATTACTGTTTGTGCATTTACAATATTCATTGATTTTTGCCATTGAAAAACATCATGTTATTCATATACCAGAAATGTTTGAAGCTACTGACTGAATGAAAGGAGCTGGCATCTCACTCTCTTTGAATCTTCTTTATCATGCTAGGATTAGCAGGAAAAAGCAAAAAATTTCAGAATTGCACCTTGCAATGTGGAGATATTACTGTTTGTGCATTTACAATATTCATTGATTTTTGCCATTGAAAAACATGTTTTTCATATACCAGAAATGTTTGAAGCTACTGACTGAATGAAAGGAGCTGGCATCTCACTCTCTTTGAATCTTCTTTATCATGCTAGGATTAGCAGGAAAAAGCAAAAAATTTCAGAATTGCACCTTGCAATGTGGAGATATTACTGTTTGTGCATTTACAATATTCATTGATTTTTGCCATTGAAAAACATCATGTTATTCATATACCAGAAATGTTTGAAGCTACTGACTGAATGAAAGGAGCTGGCATCTCACTCTCTTTGAATCTTCTTTATCATGCTAGGATTAGCAGGAAAAAGCAAAAAATTTCCGAATTGCACCTTGCAATGTGGAGATATTACTGTTTGTGCATTTACAATATTCATTGATTTTTGCCATTGAAAAACATGTTTTTCATATACCAGAAATGTTTGAAGCTACTGACTGAATGAAAGGAGCTGGCATCTCACTCTCTTTGAATCTTCTTTATCATGCTAGGATTAGCAGGAAAAAGCAAAAAATTTCAGAATTGCACCTTGCAATGTGGAGATATTACTGTTTGTGCATTTACAATATTCATTGATTTTTGCCATTGAAAAACATGTTTTTCATATACCAGAAATGTTTGAAGCTACTGACTGAATGAAAGGAGCTGGCATCTCACTCTCTTTGAATCTTCTTTATCATGCTAGGATTAGCAGGAAAAAGCAAAAAATTTCAGAATTGCACCTTGCAATGTGGAGATATTACTGTTTGTGCATTTACAATATTCATTGATTTTTGCCATTGAAAAACATGTTTTTCATATACCAGAAATGTTTGAAGCTACTGACTGAATGAAAGGAGCTGGCATCTCACTCTCTTTGAATCTTCTTTATCATGCTAGGATTAGCAGGAAAAAGCAAAAAATTTCAGAATTGCACCTTGCAATGTGGAGATATTACTGTTTGTGCATTTACAATATTCATTGATTTTTGCCATTGAAAAACATCATGTTATTCATATACCAGAAATGTTTGAAGCTACTGACTGAATGAAAGGAGCTGGCATCTCACTCTCTTTGAATCTTCTTTATCATGCTAGGATTAGCAGGAAAAAGCAAAAAATTTCCGAATTGCACCTTGCAATGTGGAGATATTACTGTTTGTGCATTTACAATATTCATTGATTTTTGCCATTGAAAAACATGTTTTTCATATACCAGAAATGTTTGAAGCTACTGACTGAATGAAAGGAGCTGGCATCTCACTCTCTTTGAATCTTCTTTATCATGCTAGGATTAGCAGGAAAAAGCAAAAAATTTCCGAATTGCACCTTGCAATGTGGAGATATTACTGTTTGTGCATTTACAATATTCATTGATTTTTGCCATTGAAAAACAAGTTTTTCATATACCAGAAATGTTTGAAGCTACTGACTGAATGAAAGGAGCTGGCATCTCACTCTCTTTGAATCTTCTTTATCATGCTAGGATTAGCAGGAAAAAGCAAAAAATTTCAGAATTGCACCTTGCAATGTGGAGATATTACTGTTTGTGCATTTACAATATTCATTGATTTTTGCCATTGAAAAACATGTTTTTCATATACCAGAAATGTTTGAAGCTACTGACTGAATGAAAGGAGCTGGCACCTCACTCTCTTTGAATCTTCTTTATCATGCTAGGATTAGCAGGAAAAAGCAAAAAATTTCAGAATTGCACCTTGCAATGTGGAGATATTACTGTTTGTGCATTTACAATATTCATTGATTTTTGCCATTGAAAAACATGTTTTTCATATACCAGAAATGTTTGAAGCTACTGACTGAATGAAAGGAGCTGGCATCTCACTCTCTTTGAATCTTCTTTATCATGCTAGGATTAGCAGGAAAAAGCAAAAAATTTCAGAATTGCACCTTGCAATGTGGAGATATTACTGTTTGTGCATTTACAATATTCATTGATTTTTGCCATTGAAAAACATCATGTTATTCATATACCAGAAATGTTTGAAGCTACTGACTGAATGAAAGGAGCTGGCATCTCACTCTCTTTGAATCTTCTTTATCATGCTAGGATTAGCAGGAAAAAGCAAAAAATTTCCGAATTGCACCTTGCAATGTGGAGATATTACTGTTTGTGCATTTACAATATTCATTGATTTTTGCCATTGAAAAACATGTTTTTCATATACCAGAAATGTTTGAAGCTACTGACTGAATGAAAGGAGCTGGCATCTCACTCTCTTTGAATCTTCTTTATCATGCTAGGATTAGCAGGAAAAAGCAAAAAATTTCAGAATTGCACCTTGCAATGTGGAGATATTACTGTTTGTGCATTTACAATATTCATTGATTTTTGCCATTGAAAAACATCATGTTATTCATATACCAGAAATGTTTGAAGCTACTGACTGAATGAAAGGAGCTGGCATCTCACTCTCTTTGAATCTTCTTTATCATGCTAGGATTAGCAGGAAAAAGCAAAAAATTTCCGAATTGCACCTTGCAATGTGGAGATATTACTGTTTGTGCATTTACAATATTCATTGATTTTTGCCATTGAAAAACATGTTTTTCATATACCAGAAATGTTTGAAGCTACTGACTGAATGAAAGGAGCTGGCATCTCACTCTCTTTGAATCTTCTTTATCATGCTAGGATTAGCAGGAAAAAGCAAAAAATTTCCGAATTGCACCTTGCAATGTGGAGATATTACTGTTTGTGCATTTACAATATTCATTGATTTTTGCCATTGAAAAACAAGTTTTTCATATACCAGAAATGTTTGAAGCTACTGACTGAATGAAAGGAGCTGGCATCTCACTCTCTTTGAATCTTCTTTATCATGCTAGGATTAGCAGGAAAAAGCAAAAAATTTCAGAATTGCACCTTGCAATGTGGAGATATTACTGTTTGTGCATTTACAATATTCATTGATTTTTGCCATTGAAAAACATGTTTTTCATATACCAGAAATGTTTGAAGCTACTGACTGAATGAAAGGAGCTGGCACCTCACTCTCTTTGAATCTTCTTTATCATGCTAGGATTAGCAGGAAAAAGCAAAAAATTTCAGAATTGCACCTTGCAATGTGGAGATATTACTGTTTGTGCATTTACAATATTCATTGATTTTTGCCATTGAAAAACATGTTTTTCATATACCAGAAATGTTTGAAGCTACTGACTGAATGAAAGGAGCTGGCATCTCACTCTCTTTGAATCTTCTTTATCATGCTAGGATTAGCAGGAAAAAGCAAAAAATTTCAGAATTGCACCTTGCAATGTGGAGATATTACTGTTTGTGCATTTACAATATTCATTGATTTTTGCCATTGAAAAACATCATGTTATTCATATACCAGAAATGTTTGAAGCTACTGACTGAATGAAAGGAGCTGGCATCTCACTCTCTTTGAATCTTCTTTATAATGCTAGGATTAGCAGGAAAAAGCAAAAAATTTCCGAATTGCACCTTGCAATGTGGAGATATTACTGTTTGTGCATTTACAATATTCATTGAATTTTGCCATTGAAAAACATGTTTTTCATATACCAGAAATGTTTGAAGCTACTGACTGAATGAAAGGAGCTGGCATCTCACTCTCTTTGAATCTTCTTTATCATGCTAGGATTAGCAGGAAAAAGCAAAAAATTTCCGAATTGCACCTTGCAATGTGGAGATATTACTGTTTGTGCATTTACAATATTCATTGATTTTTGCCATTGAAAAACAAGTTTTTCATATACCAGAAATGTTTGAAGCTACTGACTGAATGAAAGGAGCTGGCATCTCACTCTCTTTGAATCTTCTTTATCATGCTAGGATTAGCAGGAAAAAGCAAAAAATTTCAGAATTGCACCTTGCAATGTGGAGATATTACTGTTTGTGCATTTACAATATTCATTGATTTTTGCCATTGAAAAACATGTTTTTCATATACCAGAAATGTTTGAAGCTACTGACTGAATGAAAGGAGCTGGCACCTCACTCTCTTTGAATCTTCTTTATCATGCTAGGATTAGCAGGAAAAAGCAAAAAATTTCAGAATTGCACCTTGCAATGTGGAGATATTACTGTTTGTGCATTTACAATATTCATTGATTTTTGCCATTGAAAAATGTCCAAAAATGTTTGAAGCTACTGACTGAATGAAAGGAGCTGGCATCTCACTCTCTTTGAATCTTCTTTATCATGCTAGGATTAGCAGGAAAAAGCAAAAAATTTCAGAATTGCACCTTGCAATGTGGAGATATTACTGTTTGTGCATTTACAATATTCATTGATTTTTGCCATTGAAAAACGTCCAGAAATGTTTGAAGCTACTGACTGAATGAAAGGAGCTGGCATCTCACTCTCTTTGAATCTTCTTTATCATGCTAGGATTAGCAGGAAAAAGCAAAAAATTTCAGAATTGCACCTTGCAATGTGGAGATATTACTGTTTGTGCATTTACAATATTCATTGATTTTTGCCATTGAAAAACATCATGTTATTCATATACCAGAAATGTTTGAAGCTACTGACTGAATGAAAGGAGCTGGCATCTCACTCTCTTTGAATCTTCTTTATCATGCTAGGATTAGCAGGAAAAAGCAAAAAATTTCAGAATTGCACCTTGCAATGTGGAGATATTACTGTTTGTGCATTTACAATATTCATTGATTTTTGCCATTGAAAAACGTCCAGAAATGTTTGAAGCTACTGACTGAATGAAAGGAGCTGGCATCTCACTCTCTTTGAATCTTCTTTATCATGCTAGGATTAGCAGGAAAAAGCAAAAAATTTCAGAATTGCACCTTGCAATGTGGAGATATTACTGTTTGTGCATTTACAATATTCATTGATTTTTGCCATTGAAAAACATCATGTTATTCATATACCAGAAATGTTTGAAGCTACTGACTGAATGAAAGGAGCTGGCATCTCACTCTCTTTGAATCTTCTTTATCATGCTAGGATTAGCAGGAAAAAGCAAAAAAATTCAGAATTGCACCTTGCAATGTGGAGATATTACTGTTTGTGCATTTACAATATTCATTGATTTTTGCCAATGAAAAACATGTTTTTCATATACCAGAAATGTTTGAAGCTACTGACTGAATGAAAGGAGCTGGCATCTCACTCTCTTTGAATCTTCTTTATCATGCTAGTATTAGCAGGAAAAAGCAAAAAATTTCAGAATTGCACCTTGCAATGTGGAGATATTACTGTTTGTGCATTTACAATATTCATTGATTTTTGCCATTGAAAAACATGTTTTTCATATACCAGAAATGTTTGAAGCTACTGACTGAATGAAAGGATCTGGCATCTCACTCTCTTTGAATCTTCTTTATCATGCTAGGATTAACAGGAAAAAGCAAAAAATTTCAGAATTGCACCTTGCAATGTGGAAATATTACTGTTTGTGCATTTACAATATTCATTGATTTTTGCCATTGAAAAACGTCCAGAAATGTTTGAAGCTACTGACTGAATGAAAGGAGCTGGCATCTCACTCTTTGAATCTTCTTTATCATGCTAGGATTAGCAGGAAAAAGCAAAAAATTTCAGAATTGCACCTTGCAATGTGGAGATATTACTGTTTGTGCATTTACAATATTCATTGATTTTTGCCATTGAAAAACATGTTTTTCATATACCAGAAATGTTTGAAGCTACTGACTGAATGAAAGGAGCTGGCATCTCACTCTCTTTGAATCTTCTTTATCATGCTAGGATTAGCAGGAAAAAGCAAAAAATTTCAGAATTGCACCTTGCAATGTGGAGATATTACTGTTTGTGCATTTACAATATTCATTGATTTTTGCCATTGAAAAATGTCCAAAAATGTTTGAAGCTACTGACTGAATGAAAGGAGCTGGCATCTCACTCTCTTTGCATCTTCTTTATCATGCTAGGATTAGCAGGAAAAAGCAAAAAATTTCAGAATTGCACCTTGCAATGTGGAGATATTACTGTTTGTGCATTTACAATATTCATTGATTTTTGCCATTGAAAAACGTCCAGAAATGTTTGAAGCTACTGACTGAATGAAAGGAGCTGGCATCTCACTCTCTTTGAATCTTCTTTATCATGCTAGGATTAGCAGGAAAAAGCAAAAAATTTCAGAATTGCACCTTGCAATGTGGAGATATTACTGTTTGTGCATTTACAATATTCATTGATTTTTGCCATTGAAAAACATCATGTTATTCATATACCAGAAATGTTTGAAGCTACTGACTGAATGAAAGGAGCTGGCATCTCACTCTCTTTGAATCTTCTTTATCATGCTAGGATTAGCAGGAAAAAGCAAAAAATTTCAGAATTGCACCTTGCAATGTGGAGATATTACTGTATGTGCATTTACAATATTCATTGATTTTTGCCATTGAAAAACATGTTTTTCATATACCAGAAATGTTTGAAGCTACTGACTGAATGAAAGGAGCTGGCATCTCACTCTCTTTGAATCTTCTTTATCATGCTAGGATTAACAGGAAAAAGCAAAAAATTTCAGAATTGCACCTTGCAATGTGGAGATATTACTGTTTGTGCATTTACAATATTCATTGATTTTTGCCATTGAAAAACGTCCAGAAATGTTTGAAGCTACTGACTGAATGAAAGGAGCTGGCATCTCACTCTCTTTGAATCTTCTTTATCATGCTAGGATTAGCAGGAAAAAGCAAAAAATTTCAGAATTGCACCTTGCAATGTGGAGATATTACTGTTTGTGCATTTACAATATTCATTGATTTTTGCCATTGAAAAACATCATGTTATTCATATACCAGAAATGTTTGAAGCTACTGACTGAATGAAAGGAGCTGGCATCTCACTCTCTTTGAATCTTCTTTATCATGCTAGGATTAGCAGGAAAAAGCAAAAAATTTCAGAATTGCACCTTGCAATGTGGAGATATTACTGTTTGTGCATTTACAATATTCATTGATTTTTGCCATTGAAAAACATGTTTTTCATATACCAGAAATGTTTGAAGCTACTGACTGAATGAAAGGAGCTGGCATCTCACTCTCTTTGAATCTTCTTTATCATGCTAGTATTAGCAGGAAAAAGCAAAAAATTTCAGAATTGCACCTTGCAATGTGGAGATATTACTGTTTGTGCATTTACAATATTCATTGATTTTTGCCATTGAAAAACATGTTTTTCATATACCAGAAATGTTTGAAGCTACTGACTGAATGAAAGGATCTGGCATCTCACTCTCTTTGAATCTTCTTTATCATGCTAGGATTAACAGGAAAAAGCAAAAAATTTCAGAATTGCACCTTGCAATGTGGAGATATTACTGTTTGTGCATTTACAATATTCATTGATTTTTGCCATTGAAAAACGTCCAGAAATGTTTGAAGCTACTGACTGAATGAAAGGAGCTGGCATCTCACTCTCTTTGAATCTTCTTTATCATGCTAGGATTAGCAGGAAAAAGCAAAAAATTTCAGAATTGCACCTTGCAATGTGGAGATATTACTGTTTGTGCATTTACAATATTCATTGATTTTTGCCATTGAAAAACATCATGTTATTCATATACCAGAAATGTTTGAAGCTACTGACTGAATGAAAGGAGCTGGCATCTCACTCTCTTTGAATCTTCTTTATCATGCTAGGATTAGCAGGAAAAAGCAAAAAATTTCAGAATTGCACCTTGCAATGTGGAGATATTACTGTTTGTGCATTTACAATATTCATTGATTTTTGCCATTGAAAAACGTCCAGAAATGTTTGAAGCTACTGACTGAATGAAAGGAGCTGGCATCTCACTCTTTGAATCTTCTTTATCATGCTAGGATTAGCAGGAAAAAGCAAAAAATTTCAGAATTGCACCTTGCAATGTGGAGATATTACTGTTTGTGCATTTACAATATTCATTGATTTTTGCCATTGAAAAACATGTTTTTCATATACCAGAAATGTTTGAAGCTACTGACTGAATGAAAGGAGCTGGCATCTCACTCTCTTTGAATCTTCTTTATCATGCTAGGATTAGCAGGAAAAAGCAAAAAATTTCCGAATTGCACCTTGCAATGTGGAGATATTACTGTTTGTGCATTTACAATATTCATTGATTTTTGCCATTGAAAAACATGTTTTTCATATACCAGAAATGTTTGAAGCTACTGACTGAATGAAAGGAGCTGGCATCTCACTCTCTTTGAATCTTCTTTATCATGCTAGGATTAGCAGGAAAAAGCAAAAAAATTCAGAATTGCACCTTGCAATGTGGAGATATTACTGTTTGTGCATTTACAATATTCATTGATTTTTGCCATTGAAAAACGTCCAGAAATGTTTGAAGCTACTGACTGAATGAAAGGAGCTGGCATCTCACTCTTTGAATCTTCTTTATCATGCTAGGATTAGCAGGAAAAAGCAAAAAATTTCAGAATTGCACCTTGCAATGTGGAGATATTACTGTTTGTGCATTTACAATATTCATTGATTTTTGCCATTGAAAAACATGTTTTTCATATACCAGAAATGTTTGAAGCTACTGACTGAATGAAAGGAGCTGGCATCTCACTCTCTTTGAATCTTCTTTATCATGCTAGGATTAACAGGAAAAAGCAAAAAATTTCAGAATTGCACCTTGCAATGTGGAGATATTACTGTTTGTGCATTTACAATATTCATTGATTTTTGCCATTGAAAAACATGTTTTTCATATACCAGAAATGTTTGAAGCTACTGACTGAATGAAAGGAGCTGGCATCTCACTCTCTTTGAATCTTCTTTATCATGCTAGGATTAGCAGGAAAAAGCAAAAAATTTTAGAATTGCACCTTGCAATGTGGAGATATTACTGTTTGTGCATTTACAATATTCATTGATTTTTGCCATTGAAAAACATCATGTTATTCATATACCAGAAATGATTGAAGCTACTGACTGAATGAAAGGAGCTGGCATCTCACTCTCTTTGAATCTTCTTTATCATGCTAGGATTAGCAGGAAAAAGCAAAAAATTTCCGAATTGCACCTTGCAATGTGGAGATATTACTGTTTGTGCATTTACAATATTCATTGATTTTTGCCATTGAAAAACATGTTTTTCATATACCAGAAATGTTTGAAGCTACTGACTGAATGAAAGGAGCTGGCATCTCACTCTCTTTGAATCTTCTTTATCATGCTAGGATTAGCAGGAAAAAGCAAAAAATTTCAGAATTGCACCTTGCAATGTGGAGATATTACTGTTTGTGCATTTACAATATTCATTGATTTTTGCCATTGAAAAACATCATGTTATTCATATACCAGAAATGTTTGAAGCTACTGACTGAATGAAAGGAGCTGGCATCTCACTCTCTTTGAATCTTCTTTATCATGCTAGGATTAGCAGGAAAAAGCAAAAAATTTCAGAATTGCACCTTGCAATGTGGAGATATTACTGTTTGTGCATTTACAATATTCATTGATTTTTGCCATTGAAAAACATGTTTTTCATATACCAGAAATGTTTGAAGCTACTGACTGAATGAAAGGAGCTGGCATCTCACTCTCTTTGAATCTTCTTTATCATGCTAGGATTAGCAGGAAAAAGCAAAAAATTTCAGAATTGCACCTTGCAATGTGGAGATATTACTGTTTGTGCATTTACAATATTCATTGATTTTTGCCATTGAAAAACATCATGTTATTCATATACCAGAAATGTTTGAAGCTACTGACTGAATGAAAGGAGCTGGCATCTCACTCTCTTTGAATCTTCTTTATCATGCTAGGATTAGCAGGAAAAAGCAAAAAATTTCCGAATTGCACCTTGCAATGTGGAGATATTACTGTTTGTGCATTTACAATATTCATTGATTTTTGCCATTGAAAAACATGTTTTTCATATACCAGAAATGTTTGAAGCTACTGACTGAATGAAAGGAGCTGGCATCTCACTCTCTTTGAATCTTCTTTATCATGCTAGGATTAGCAGGAAAAAGCAAAAAATTTCAGAATTGCACCTTGCAATGTGGAGATATTACTGTTTGTGCATTTACAATATTCATTGATTTTTGCCATTGAAAAACATGTTTTTCATATACCAGAAATGTTTGAAGCTACTGACTGAATGAAAGGAGCTGGCATCTCACTCTCTTTGAATCTTCTTTATCATGCTAGGATTAGCAGGAAAAAGCAAAAAATTTCAGAATTGCACCTTGCAATGTGGAGATATTACTGTTTGTGCATTTACAATATTCATTGATTTTTGCCATTGAAAAACATGTTTTTCATATACCAGAAATGTTTGAAGCTACTGACTGAATGAAAGGAGCTGGCATCTCACTCTCTTTGAATCTTCTTTATCATGCTAGGATTAGCAGGAAAAAGCAAAAAATTTCAGAATTGCACCTTGCAATGTGGAGATATTACTGTTTGTGCATTTACAATATTCATTGATTTTTGCCATTGAAAAACATCATGTTATTCATATACCAGAAATGTTTGAAGCTACTGACTGAATGAAAGGAGCTGGCATCTCACTCTCTTTGAATCTTCTTTATCATGCTAGGATTAGCAGGAAAAAGCAAAAAATTTCCGAATTGCACCTTGCAATGTGGAGATATTACTGTTTGTGCATTTACAATATTCATTGATTTTTGCCATTGAAAAACATGTTTTTCATATACCAGAAATGTTTGAAGCTACTGACTGAATGAAAGGAGCTGGCATCTCACTCTCTTTGAATCTTCTTTATCATGCTAGGATTAGCAGGAAAAAGCAAAAAATTTCCGAATTGCACCTTGCAATGTGGAGATATTACTGTTTGTGCATTTACAATATTCATTGATTTTTGCCATTGAAAAACAAGTTTTTCATATACCAGAAATGTTTGAAGCTACTGACTGAATGAAAGGAGCTGGCATCTCACTCTCTTTGAATCTTCTTTATCATGCTAGGATTAGCAGGAAAAAGCAAAAAATTTCAGAATTGCACCTTGCAATGTGGAGATATTACTGTTTGTGCATTTACAATATTCATTGATTTTTGCCATTGAAAAACATGTTTTTCATATACCAGAAATGTTTGAAGCTACTGACTGAATGAAAGGAGCTGGCACCTCACTCTCTTTGAATCTTCTTTATCATGCTAGGATTAGCAGGAAAAAGCAAAAAATTTCAGAATTGCACCTTGCAATGTGGAGATATTACTGTTTGTGCATTTACAATATTCATTGATTTTTGCCATTGAAAAACATGTTTTTCATATACCAGAAATGTTTGAAGCTACTGACTGAATGAAAGGAGCTGGCATCTCACTCTCTTTGAATCTTCTTTATCATGCTAGGATTAGCAGGAAAAAGCAAAAAATTTCAGAATTGCACCTTGCAATGTGGAGATATTACTGTTTGTGCATTTACAATATTCATTGATTTTTGCCATTGAAAAACATCATGTTATTCATATACCAGAAATGTTTGAAGCTACTGACTGAATGAAAGGAGCTGGCATCTCACTCTCTTTGAATCTTCTTTATCATGCTAGGATTAGCAGGAAAAAGCAAAAAATTTCCGAATTGCACCTTGCAATGTGGAGATATTACTGTTTGTGCATTTACAATATTCATTGATTTTTGCCATTGAAAAACATGTTTTTCATATACCAGAAATGTTTGAAGCTACTGACTGAATGAAAGGAGCTGGCATCTCACTCTCTTTGAATCTTCTTTATCATGCTAGGATTAGCAGGAAAAAGCAAAAAATTTCCGAATTGCACCTTGCAATGTGGAGATATTACTGTTTGTGCATTTACAATATTCATTGATTTTTGCCATTGAAAAACAAGTTTTTCATATACCAGAAATGTTTGAAGCTACTGACTGAATGAAAGGAGCTGGCATCTCACTCTCTTTGAATCTTCTTTATCATGCTAGGATTAGCAGGAAAAAGCAAAAAATTTCAGAATTGCACCTTGCAATGTGGAGATATTACTGTTTGTGCATTTACAATATTCATTGATTTTTGCCATTGAAAAACATGTTTTTCATATACCAGAAATGTTTGAAGCTACTGACTGAATGAAAGGAGCTGGCACCTCACTCTCTTTGAATCTTCTTTATCATGCTAGGATTAGCAGGAAAAAGCAAAAAATTTCAGAATTGCACCTTGCAATGTGGAGATATTACTGTTTGTGCATTTACAATATTCATTGATTTTTGCCATTGAAAAATGTCCAAAAATGTTTGAAGCTACTGACTGAATGAAAGGAGCTGGCATCTCACTCTCTTTGAATCTTCTTTATCATGCTAGGATTAGCAGGAAAAAGCAAAAAATTTCAGAATTGCACCTTGCAATGTGGAGATATTACTGTTTGTGCATTTACAATATTCATTGATTTTTGCCATTGAAAAACGTCCAGAAATGTTTGAAGCTACTGACTGAATGAAAGGAGCTGGCATCTCACTCTCTTTGAATCTTCTTTATCATGCTAGGATTAGCAGGAAAAAGCAAAAAATTTCAGAATTGCACCTTGCAATGTGGAGATATTACTGTTTGTGCATTTACAATATTCATTGATTTTTGCCATTGAAAAACATCATGTTATTCATATACCAGAAATGTTTGAAGCTACTGACTGAATGAAAGGAGCTGGCATCTCACTCTCTTTGAATCTTCATTATCATGCTAGGATTAGCAGGAAAAAGCAAAAAATTTCAGAATTGCACCTTGCAATGTGGAGATATTACTGTTTGTGCATTTACAATATTCATTGATTTTTGCCATTGAAAAACGTCCAGAAATGTTTGAAGCTACTGACTGAATGAAAGGAGCTGGCATCTCACTCTCTTTGAATCTTCTTTATCATGCTAGGATTAGCAGGAAAAAGCAAAAAATTTCAGAATTGCACCTTGCAATGTGGAGATATTACTGTTTGTGCATTTACAATATTCATTGATTTTTGCCATTGAAAAACATCATGTTATTCATATACCAGAAATGTTTGAAGCTACTGACTGAATGAAAGGAGCTGGCATCTCACTCTCTTTGAATCTTCTTTATCATGCTAGGATTAGCAGGAAAAAGCAAAAAAATTCAGAATTGCACCTTGCAATGTGGAGATATTACTGTTTGTGCATTTACAATATTCATTGATTTTTGCCAATGAAAAACATGTTTTTCATATACCAGAAATGTTTGAAGCTACTGACTGAATGAAAGGAGCTGGCATCTCACTCTCTTTGAATCTTCTTTATCATGCTAGTATTAGCAGGAAAAAGCAAAAAATTTCAGAATTGCACCTTGCAATGTGGAGATATTACTGTTTGTGCATTTACAATATTCATTGATTTTTGCCATTGAAAAACATGTTTTTCATATACCAGAAATGTTTGAAGCTACTGACTGAATGAAAGGATCTGGCATCTCACTCTCTTTGAATCTTCTTTATCATGCTAGGATTAACAGGAAAAAGCAAAAAATTTCAGAATTGCACCTTGCAATGTGGAAATATTACTGTTTGTGCATTTACAATATTCATTGATTTTTGCCATTGAAAAACGTCCAGAAATGTTTGAAGCTACTGACTGAATGAAAGGAGCTGGCATCTCACTCTTTGAATCTTCTTTATCATGCTAGGATTAGCAGGAAAAAGCAAAAAATTTCAGAATTGCACCTTGCAATGTGGAGATATTACTGTTTGTGCATTTACAATATTCATTGATTTTTGCCATTGAAAAACATGTTTTTCATATACCAGAAATGTTTGAAGCTACTGACTGAATGAAAGGAGCTGGCATCTCACTCTCTTTGAATCTTCTTTATCATGCTAGGATTAGCAGGAAAAAGCAAAAAATTTCAGAATTGCACCTTGCAATGTGGAGATATTACTGTTTGTGCATTTACAATATTCATTGATTTTTGCCATTGAAAAATGTCCAAAAATGTTTGAAGCTACTGACTGAATGAAAGGAGCTGGCATCTCACTCTCTTTGCATCTTCTTTATCATGCTAGGATTAGCAGGAAAAAGCAAAAAATTTCAGAATTGCACCTTGCAATGTGGAGATATTACTGTTTGTGCATTTACAATATTCATTGATTTTTGCCATTGAAAAACGTCCAGAAATGTTTGAAGCTACTGACTGAATGAAAGGAGCTGGCATCTCACTCTCTTTGAATCTTCTTTATCATGCTAGGATTAGCAGGAAAAAGCAAAAAATTTCAGAATTGCACCTTGCAATGTGGAGATATTACTGTTTGTGCATTTACAATATTCATTGATTTTTGCCATTGAAAAACATCATGTTATTCATATACCAGAAATGTTTGAAGCTACTGACTGAATGAAAGGAGCTGGCATCTCACTCTCTTTGAATCTTCTTTATCATGCTAGGATTAGCAGGAAAAAGCAAAAAATTTCAGAATTGCACCTTGCAATGTGGAGATATTACTGTATGTGCATTTACAATATTCATTGATTTTTGCCATTGAAAAACATGTTTTTCATATACCAGAAATGTTTGAAGCTACTGACTGAATGAAAGGAGCTGGCATCTCACTCTCTTTGAATCTTCTTTATCATGCTAGGATTAACAGGAAAAAGCAAAAAATTTCAGAATTGCACCTTGCAATGTGGAGATATTACTGTTTGTGCATTTACAATATTCATTGATTTTTGCCATTGAAAAACGTCCAGAAATGTTTGAAGCTACTGACTGAATGAAAGGAGCTGGCATCTCACTCTCTTTGAATCTTCTTTATCATGCTAGGATTAGCAGGAAAAAGCAAAAAATTTCAGAATTGCACCTTGCAATGTGGAGATATTACTGTTTGTGCATTTACAATATTCATTGATTTTTGCCATTGAAAAACATCATGTTATTCATATACCAGAAATGTTTGAAGCTACTGACTGAATGAAAGGAGCTGGCATCTCACTCTCTTTGAATCTTCTTTATCATGCTAGGATTAGCAGGAAAAAGCAAAAAATTTCAGAATTGCACCTTGCAATGTGGAGATATTACTGTTTGTGCATTTACAATATTCATTGATTTTTGCCATTGAAAAACATGTTTTTCATATACCAGAAATGTTTGAAGCTACTGACTGAATGAAAGGAGCTGGCATCTCACTCTCTTTGAATCTTCTTTATCATGCTAGTATTAGCAGGAAAAAGCAAAAAATTTCAGAATTGCACCTTGCAATGTGGAGATATTACTGTTTGTGCATTTACAATATTCATTGATTTTTGCCATTGAAAAACATGTTTTTCATATACCAGAAATGTTTGAAGCTACTGACTGAATGAAAGGATCTGGCATCTCACTCTCTTTGAATCTTCTTTATCATGCTAGGATTAACAGGAAAAAGCAAAAAATTTCAGAATTGCACCTTGCAATGTGGAGATATTACTGTTTGTGCATTTACAATATTCATTGATTTTTGCCATTGAAAAACGTCCAGAAATGTTTGAAGCTACTGACTGAATGAAAGGAGCTGGCATCTCACTCTTTGAATCTTCTTTATCATGCTAGGATTAGCAGGAAAAAGCAAAAAATTTCAGAATTGCACCTTGCAATGTGGAGATATTACTGTTTGTGCATTTACAATATTCATTGATTTTTGCCATTGAAAAACATGTTTTTCATATACCAGAAATGTGTGAAGCTACTGACTGAATGAAAGGAGCTGGCATCTCACTCTCTTTGAATCTTCTTTATCATGCTAGGATTAGCAGGAAAAAGCAAAAAGTTTCAGAATTGCACGTTGCAATGTGGAGATATTACTGTTTGTGCATTTACAATATTCATTGATTTTTGCCATTGAAAAACGTCCAGAAATGTTTGAAGCTACTGACTGAATGAAAGGAGCTGGCATCTCACTCTCTTTGAATCTTCTTTATCATGCTAGGATTAGCAGGAAAAAGCAAAAAATTTCAGAATTGCACCTTGCAATGTGGAGATATTACTGTTTGTGCATTTACAATATTCATTGATTTTTGCCATTGAAAAACATGTTTTTCATATACCAGAAATGTTTGAAGCTACTGACTGAATGAAAGGAGCTGGCATCTCACTCTCTTTGAATCTTCTTTATCATGCTAGGATTAACAGGAAAAAGCAAAAAATTTCAGAATTGCACCTTGCAATGTGGAGATATTACTGTTTGTGCATTTACAATATTCATTGATTTTTGCCATTGAAAAACATGTTTTTCATATACCAGAAATGTTTGAAGCTACTGACTGAATGAAAGGAGCTGGCATCTCACTCTCTTTGAATCTTCTTTATCATGCTAGGATTAGCAGGAAAAAGCAAAAAATTTCAGAATTGCACCTTGCAATGTGGAGATATTACTGTTTGTGCATTTACAATATTCATTGATTTTTGCCATTGAAAAACGTCCAGAAATGTTTGAAGCTACTGACTGAATGAAAGGAGCTGGCATCTCACTCTCTTTGAATCTTCTTTATCATGCTAGGATTAGCAGGAAAAAGCAAAAAATTTCAGAATTGCACCTTGCAATGTGGAGATATTACTGTTTGTGCATTTACAATATTCATTGATTTTTGCCATTGAAAAACATCATGTTATTCATATACCAGAAATGTTTGAAGCTACTGACTGAATGAAAGGAGCTGGCATCTCACTCTCTTTGAATCTTCTTTATCATGCTAGGATTAGCAGGAAAAAGCAAAAAATTTCAGAATTGCACCTTGCAATGTGGAGATATTACTGTTTGTGCATTTACAATATTCATTGATTTTTGACATTGAAAAACATGTTTTTCATATACCAGAAATGTTTGAAGCTACTGACTGAATGAAAGGAGCTGGCATCTCACTCTCTTTGAATCTTCTTTATCATGCTAGGATTAACAGGAAAAAGCAAAAAATTTCAGAATTGCACCTTGCAATGTGGAGATATTACTGTTTGTGCATTTACAATATTCATTGATTTTTGCCATTGAAAAACGTCCAGAAATGTTTGAAGCTACTGACTGAATGAAAGGAGCTGGCATCTCACTCTCTTTGAATCTTCTTTATCATGCTAGGATTAACAGGAAAAAGCAAAAAATTTCAGAATTGCACCTTGCAATGTGGAGATATTACTGTTTGTGCATTTACAATATTCATTGATTTTTGCCATTGAAAAACATCATGTTATTCATATACCAGAAATGTTTGAAGCTACTGACTGAATGAAAGGAGCTGGCATCTCAATCTCTTTGAATCTTCTTTATCATGCTAGGATTAGCAGGAAAAAGCAAAAAATTTCAGAATTGCACCTTTCAATGTGGAGATATTACTGTTTGTGCATTTACAATATTCATTGATTTTTGCCATTGAAAAACATGTTTTTCATATACCAGAAATGTTTGAAGCTACTGACTGAATGAAAGGAGCTGGCATCTCACTCTCTTTGAATCTTCTTTATCATGCTAGGATTAGAAGGAAAAAGCAAAAAATTTCAGAATTGCACCTTGCAATGTGGAGATATTACTGTTTGTGCATTTACAATATTCATTGATTTTTGCCATTGAAAAACGTCCAGAAATGTTTGAAGCTACTGACTGAATGAAAGGAGCTGGCATCTCACTCTCTTTGAATCTTCTTTATCATGCTAGGATTAGCATGAAAAAGCAAAAAATTTCAGAATTGCACCTTGCAATGTGGAGATATTACTGTTTGTGCATTTACAATATTCATTGATTTTTGCCATTGAAAAACATCATGTTATTCATATACCAGAAATGTTTGAAGCTACTGACTGAATGAAAGGAGCTGGCATCTCACTCTCTTTGAATCTTCTTTATCATGCTAGGATTAGCAGGAAAAAGCAAAAAATTTCAGAATTGCACCTTGCAATGTGGAGATATTACTGTTTGTGCATTTACAATATTCATTGATTTTTGCAATTGAAAAACGTCCAGAAATGTTTGAAGCTACTGACTGAATGAAAGGAGCTGGCATCTCACTCTTTGAATCTTCTTTATCATGCTAGGATTAGCAGGAAAAAGCAAAAAATTTCAGAATTGCACCTTGCAATGTGGAGATATTACTGTTTGTGCATTTACAATATTCATTGATTTTTGCCATTGAAAAACATGTTTTTCATATACCAGAAATGTTTGAAGCTACTGACTTAATGAAAGGAGCTGGCATCTCACTCTCTTTGAATCTTCTTTATCATGCTAGGATTAGCAAGAAAAAGCAAAAAATTTCAGAATTGCACCTTGCAATGTGGAGATATTACTGTTTTTGCATTTAGAATATTCATTGATTTTTGCCATTGAAAAACATGTTTTTCATATACCAGAAATGTTTGAAGCTACTGACTGAATGAAAGGAGCTGGCATCTCACTCTCTTTGAATCTTCTTTATCATGCTAGGATTAGCAGGAAAAAGCAAAAAATTTCAGAATTACACCTTGCAATGTGGAGATATTACTGTTTGTGCATTTACAATATTCATTGATTTTTGCCATTGAAAAACATGTTTTTCATATACCAGAAATGTTTGAAGCTACTGACTGAATGAAAGGAGCTGGCATCTCACTCTCTTTGAATCTTCTTTATCATGCTAGGATTAGCAGGAAAAAGCAAAAAATTTCAGAATTGCACCTTGCAATGTGGAGATATTACTGTTTGTGCATTTACAATATTCATTGATTTTTGCCATTGAAAAACATCCAAAAATGTTTGAAGCTACTGACTGAATGAAAGGAGCTGGCATCTCACTCGCTTTGAATCTTCTTTATCATGCTAGGATTAGCAGGAAAAAGCAAAAAATTTCAGAATTGCACCTTGCAATGTGGAGATATTACTGTTTGTGCATTTACAATATTCATTGATTTTTGCCATTGAAAAACGTCCAGAAATGTTTGAAGCTACTGACTGAATGAAAGGAGCTGGCATCTCACTCTCTTTGAATCTTCTTTATCATGCTAGGATTAGCAGGAAAAAGCAAAAAATTTCAGAATTGCACCTTGCAATGTGGAGATATTACTGTTTGTGCATTTACAATATTCATTGATTTTTGCCATTGAAAAACGTCCAGAAATGTTTGAAGCTACTGACTGAATGAAAGGAGCTGGCATCTCACTCTCTTTGAATCTTCTTTATCATGCTAGGATTAGCAGGAAAAAGCAAAAAATTTCAGAATTGCACCTTGCAATGTGGAAATATTACTGTTTGTGCATTTACAATATTCATTGATTTTTGCCATTGAAAAACATCATGTTATTCATATACCAGAAATGTTTGAAGCTACTGACTGAATGAAAGGAGCTGGCATCTCACTCTCTTTGAATCTTCTTTATCATGCTAGGATTAACAGGAAAAAGCAAAAAATTTCAGAATTGCACCTTGCAATGTGGAGATATTACTGTTTGTGCATTTACAATATTCATTGATTTTTGCCATTGAAAAACGTCCAGAAATGTTTGAAGCTACTGACTGAATGAAAGGAGCTGGCATCTCACTCCCTTTGAATCTTCTTTATCATGCTAGGATTAGCAGGAAAAAGCAAAAAATTTCAGAATTGCACCTTGCAATGTGGAGATATTACTGTTTGTGCATTTACAATATTCATTGATTTTTGCCATTGAAAAACATGTTTTTCATATACCAGAAATGTTTGAAGCTACTGACTGAATGAAAGGAGCTGGCATCTCACTCTCTTTGAATCTTCTTTATCATGCTAGGATTAACAGGAAAAAGCAAAAAATTTCAGAATTGCACCTTGCAATGTGGAGATATTACTGTTTGTGCATTTACAATATTCATTGATTTTTGCCATTGAAAAACGTCCAGAAATGTTTGAAGCTACTGACTGAATGAAAGGAGCTGGCATCTCACTCTCTTTGAATCTTCTTTATCATGCTAGGATTAGCAGGAAAAAGCAAAAAATTTCAGAATTGCACCTTGCAATGTGGAGATATTACTGTTAGTGCATTTACAATATTCATTGATTTTTGCCATTGAAAAACATGTTTTTCATATACCAGAAATGTTTGAAGCTACTGACTGAATGAAAGGAGCTGGCATCTCACTCTCTTTGAATCTTCTTTATCATGCTAGGATTAGCAGGAAAAAGCAAAAAATTTCAGAATTGCACCTTGCAATGTGGAGATATTACTGTTTGTGCATTTACAATATTCATTGATTTTTGCCATTGAAAAACATGTTTTTCATATACCAGAAATGTTTGAAGCTACTGACTGAATGAAAGGAGCTGGCATCTCACTCTCTTTGAATCTTCTTTATCATGCTAGGATTAGCAGGAAAAAGGAAAAAATTTCAGAATTGCACCTTGCAATGTGGAGATATTACTGTTTGTGCATTTACAATATTCATTGATTTTTGCCATTGAAAAACGTCCAAAAATGTTTGAAGCTACTGACTGAATGAAAGGAGCTGGCATCTCACTCTCTTTGAATCTTCTTTATCATGCTAGGATTAGCAGGAAAAAGCAAAAAATTTCAGAATTGCACCTTGCAATGTGGAGATATTACTGTTTATGCATTTACAATATTCATTGATTTTTGCCATTGAAAAACGTCCAGAAATGTTTGAAGCTACTGACTGAATGAAAGGAGCTGGCATCTCACTCTCTTTGAATCTTCTTTATCATGCTAGGATTAGCAGGAAAAAGCAAAAAATTTCAGAATTGCACCTTGCAATGTGGAGATATTACTGTTTGTGCATTTACAATATTCATTGATTTTTGCCATTGAAAAACATCATGTTATTCATATGCCAGAAATGTTTGAAGCTACTGACTGAATGAAAGGAGCTGGCATCTCACTCTCTTTGAATCTTCTTTATCATGCTAGGATTAGCAGGAAAAAGCAAAAAATTTCCGAATTGCACCTTGCAATGTGGAGATATTACTGTTTGTGCATTTACAATATTCATTGATTTTTGCCATTGAAAAACATGTTTTTCATATACCAGAAATGTTTGAAGCTACTGACTGAATGAAAGGAGCTGGCATCTCACTCTCTTTGAATCTTCTTTATCATGCTAGGATTAACAGGAAAAAGCAAAAAATTTCAGAATTGCACCTTGCAATGTGGAGATATTACTGTTTGTGCATTTACAATATTCATTGATTTTTGCCATTGAAAAACGTCCAGAAATGTTTGAAGCTACTGACTGAATGAAAGGAGCTGGCATCTCACTCTTTGAATCTTCTTTATCATGCTAGGATTAGCAGGAAAAAGCAAAAAATTTCAGAATTGCACCTTGCAATGTGGAGATATTACTGTTTGTGCATTTACAATATTCATTGATTTTTGCCATTGAAAAACATGTTTTTCATATACCAGAAATGTTTGAAGCTACTGACTGAATGAAAGGAGCTGGCATCTCACTCTCTTTGAATCTTCTTTATCATGCTAGGATTAGCAGGAAAAAGCAAAAAATTTCAGAATTGCACCTTGCAATGTGGAGATCACTACCCATTCCTGCTAATACATGTGGGGACAAATGACACCGCAAGAAAGGACCTGGAAACCATCTGCAGTGACTTTGAAGACTTAGGCAAGAAAGTGAAAGAATTGGGAGCACAGGTGGTCTTCTCATCCATCCTCCCAGTGGATGGCCATGGAACAATGAGGTGGAATAAGATTCTACAGGTGAACAACTGGCTACGTCGATGGTGCCGTCAACAAGGATTTGGATTTCTGGATCACGGAATGAATTACCTATACGATGGACTACTTGCTAGAGATGGGGTGCACCTTACGAAGACTGGAAAACATGTATTTGGAAGTCGCCTTGCTACACTCATCAGAAGAGCTTTAAACTAGAACAATGTGGGAAGGGAAGCAAAAGGCCAGAAAAAGCCATACAGCTGACAAATACTATTGAGATCTCTGCTACTGGAAGTGGAAAAGAAGAACAAAGACAAAAAAATCTAAATAATAAAAATATGGGAGGAAGAGAAACCAATCACAAACTAAAATGTTTTTATACAAATGCACAAAGCATGGGCAACAAACAAGGAGAATTGGAACTACTAATGCAGGAAAAGGAATATGATGTCATTGGAATCACTGAAACTTGGTGGGACGATACACATGATTGGAATAAAAGGCTAAAAGGATACAACTTATTTGCAAGAAACAGACTTGATAAACGAGGAGGAGGTGTTGCATTGTATGTTAGAAAAGCGTATATCTGCACAGATATTGAAGCTTCAGAGACTGGGAGTTCTGTGGAAACTGTTTGGGTAAGAATACAAGGAGAGAACAACGGAAAGGACACCATTGTAGGCATTTACTACAGGCCACCTGGGCAAGCTGAAGATATGGATGAACTCTTTATGTATCAAATGACCAAGTTCTCCAAAAAATATGACGTAGTGGTCATGGGAGATTTCAACTATCCAGACATTTGTTGGGAATCTCTCTCAAGTAAAACTAACAGGTCAAGCAAATTCTTATCCTCTCTTGCTGACAACTTTATCTTCCAAAAGGTAGGGGAGAAAACAAGGGGATCTGCTACTTTGGATCTAATCCTTATAAACAGGGAGGAAATGGTTGAGGAGGTAAAGGTGGCTGGGACCCTAGGAGGCAGCGATCATGCTATTATAGAATTTTGGATAACTAGAGGAGGAAGACATGTGAAGACTCAAACTTCAAGGTTAGATTTTAGAAAGGCAGATTTTAAGAGACTCAGAAAGAGAATAGGAGGGATCCAATGGCTGGATGTCCTTAAGGACAAAAATGTCCAGGAAGGATGGGAAATTTTTAAAAATGAGATTCTCAAAGCACAATCGTTAACAATCCCGAAAAGTAGGAAGAATGGGAAGCATTTAAGGAAACCAGGATGGATGAACACAGAACTTAAACACATGCTAAAAAGAAAGAAAGAAATGTTTATTAAATGGAAAGAGGGAGGCATATCTAAAGATTATAATGCAGTCTGCAGATCCTGCAGGGCACGTATCAGGTTAGCTAAAGCTGACAATGAATTAAGGCTTGCAAGAGATGTCAAAAGCAATAAAAAAGGATTTTGGGGGTATGTCAAAAGTAAAATAAAAGTCAAAGATGCTATAGGATTTTTACAGGATGAAAATGGAGAAATGGTAAGAGAGGATGTTGAGAAGGCCGAACTTTTTAATTCCTATTTTGCATCTGTTTTCTCTCAGAAAGAAAATGTAACATCAACTGATCTTCACTGTCCTTTTAAAGGAATAGAGGAATCCAAGTTATCAGTAAACAGAAAGATTGTGAGGGAATAATTAGCTAACATAAATGAGTTCAAGTCTCCAGGTCCAGATGAATTACACCCCAGAGTACTGAAGGAGATTGTAGAAGAAATTTTAGAACCACTCTCCATAATCTTTGAAAATTCTTGGAGAACAGGAGAAGTCCCAGAAGACTGGAGAAGAGCAAATGTTGTTCCTATCTTCAAAAAGGGGAAGAAGGTGGACCCAGGGAACTATAGGCCGGTGAGTCTGACTTCTATACCAGGAAAGATCTTTGAACAAATTATTAAACAACATGTATGTAAGTACATGGATAAGAATGAAGTGATTAACCAGAGTCAGCATGGGTTTGTAACTAACAAGTCATGTCAGACTAACTTAATTTCCTTCTATGACAGAATCACTGACTGGGTGGATCAGGGAAATTCTGTAGATATAGTATATCTTGACTTCAGCAAAGCATTTGACAAAGTATCTCACATCATCCTTATTGAAAAAATGACCAAGTATGCAATGGACCAGGCAACTGTTAGGTGGATTCATAACTGGCTTAGTGATCGGACTCAAAGGGTGGTTGTAAATGGCTTCACATCCAGCTGGATTAATGTCTCAAGTGGGGTACCACAGGGCTCCGTCCTGGGACCTGTATTGTTCAACATCTTTATCAATGATTTAGATGAAGGAATTGAGGGTAAACTGATTAAATTTGCTGATGACACAAAGCTAGGAGGGATAGCTAATACTAGAGAAGAGAGAGAGAGGATTCAAAAAGACTTAAATAAACTGGAGCAGTGGGCAGCAACCAACAGAATGGTTTTTAACAGGGAAAAATGCAAAGTACTACATCTGGGCAATAAAAATGAAAAAAGCATATACAGAATGGGAGGAATAGAGCTAAGCAACAGTACATGTGAAAAAGACTTAGGTATACTAATAGATCATAGACTGAACATGAGTCAACAGTGTGATGCAGCAGCAAAAAAGGCAAATACAATTCTGGGATGTATTAACAGAAGCATACAGTCTAGATCACGTGAAGTCATTATCGGTCTTTACTCCTCTTTGGTCAGACCTCATCTGGAATACTGTGTACAGTTTTGGGCACCACATTTTAAAAAAGACATCGACAAACTGGAGCAAGTTCAGAGAAGAGCGACCAGAATGGTGACCGGTCTGCAATCCATGTCCTATGAGGAACGGTTGCAGGATTTGGGAATGTTTAGCTTGCAAAAAAGAAGACTGAGAGGAGACTTAATAGCTGTCTACAAATATGTCAAGGGCTGTCACATTGTAGAAGGATCATCGTTATTCTCATTTGCACAAGGAAAGACTAGAAGCAATGGGATGAAACTAAATGGGAGGAGACACAGATTAGATATTAGAAAAAACTTTTTGACAGTTAGGGTGATTAATGAGTGGAACAGGCTGCCACGAGAGGTGGTGAGTTCCCCTTCAATGGAAGTCTTCAAACAGAGGCTGGACAGACATCTGTCTGAGATGATCTAGTGAATCCTGCTTTGAGCAGGGGGTTGGACCAGATGACCCAGGAGGTCCCTTCCAACTCTACCATTCTATGATTCTATGATTCTATGATATTACTGTTTGTGCATTTACAATATTCATTGATTTTTGCCATTGAAAAACATGTTTTTCATATACCAGAAATGTTTGAAGCTACTGACTGAATGAAAGGAGCTGGCATCTCACTCTCTTTGAATCTTCTTTATCATGTTAGGATTAGCAGGAAAAAGCAAAAAATTTCAGAATTGCACCTTGCAATGTGGAGATATTACTGTTTGTGCATTTACAATATTCATTGATTTTTGCCATTGAAAAACGTCCAAAAATGTTTGAAGCTACTGACTGAATGAAAGGAGCTGGCATCTCACTCTCTTTGAATCTTCTTTATCATGCTAGGATTAGCAGGAAAAAGCAAAAAATTTCAGAATTGCACCTTGCAATGTGGAGATATTACTGTTTGTGCATTTACAATATTCATTGATTTTTGCCATTGAAAAACGTCCAGAAATGTTTGAAGCTACTGACTGAATGAAAGGAGCTGGCATCTCACTCTCTTTGAATCTTCTTTATCATGCTAGGATTAGCAGGAAAAAGCAAAAAATTTCAGAATTGCACCTTGCAATGTGGAGATATTACTGTTTGTGCATTTACAATATTCATTGATTTTTGCCATTGAAAAACATCATGTTATTCATATACCAGAAATGTTTGAAGCTACTGACTGAATGAAAGGAGCTGGCATCTCACTCTCTTTGAATCTTCTTTATCATGCTAGGATTAGCAGGAAAAAGCAAAAAATTTCCGAATTGCACCTTGCAATGTGGAGATATTACTGTTTGTGCATTTACAATATTCATTGATTTTTGCCATTGAAAAACATGTTTTTCATATACCAGAAATGTTTGAAGCTACTGACTGAATGAAAGGAGCTGGCATCTCACTCTCTTTGAATCTTCTTTATCATGCTAGGATTAGCAGGAAAAAGCAAAAAATTTCAGAATTGCACCTTGCAATGGGAGATATTACTGTTTGCGCATTTACAATATTCATTGATTTTTGCCATTGAAAAACATGTTTTTCATATACCAGAAATGTTTGAAGCTACTGACTGAATGAAAGGAGCTGGCATCTCACTCTCTTTGAATCTTCTTTATCATGCTAGGATTAACAGGAAAAAGCAAAAAATTTCAGAATTGCACCTTGCAATGTGGAGATATTACTGTTTGTGCATTTACAATATTCATTGATTTTTGCCATTGAAAAACGTCCAGAAATGTTTGAAGCTACTGACTGAATGAAAGGAGCTGGCATCTCACTCTCTTTGAATCTTCTTTATCATGCTAGGGTTAGCAGGAAAAAGCAAAAAATTTCAGAATTGCACCTTGCAATGTGGAGATATTACTGTTTGTGCATTTACAATATTCATTGATTTTTGCCATTGAAAAACATGTTTTTCATATACCAGAAATGTTTGAAGCTACTGACTGAATGAAAGGAGCTGGCATCTCACTCTCTTTGAATCTTCTTTATCATGCTAGGATTAGCAGGAAAAAGCAAAAAATTTCAGAATTGCACCTTGCAATGTGGAGATATTACTGTTTGTGCATTTACAATATTCATTGATTTTTGCCATTGAAAAACATCATGTTATTCATATACCAGAAATGTTTGAAGCTACTGACTGAATGAAAGGAGCTGGCATCTCACTCTCTTTGAATCTTCTTTATCATGCTAGGATTACCAGGAAAAAGCAAAAAATTTCAGAATTGCACCTTGCAATGTGGAGATATTACTGTTTGTGCATTTACAATATTCATTGATTTTTGAAATTGAAAAACGTCCAAAAATGTTTGAAGCTACTGACTGAATGAAAGGAGCTGGCATCTCACTCTCTTTGAATCTTCTTTATCATGCTAGGATTAGCAGGAAAAGGAAAAAATTTCAGAATTGCACCTTGCAATGTGGAGATATTACTGTTTGTGCATTTACAATATTCATTGCTTTTTGCCATTGAAAAACATGTTTTTCATATACCAGAAATGTTTGAAGCTACTGACTGAATGAAAGGAGCTGGCATCTCACTCTCTTTGAATCTTCTTTATCATGCTAGGATTAACAGGAAAAAGCAAAAAATTTCAGAATTGCACCTTGCAATGTGGAGATATTACTGTTTGTGCATTTACAATATTCATTGATTTTTGCCATTGAAAAACATGTTTTTCATATACCAGAAATGTTTGAAGCTACTGACTGAATGAAAGGAGCTGGCATCTCACTCTCTTTGAATCTTCTTTATCATGCTAGGATTAGCAGGAAAAAGCAAAAAATTTCAGAATTGCACCTTGCAATGTGGAGATATTACTGTTTGTGCATTTACAATATTCATTGATTTTTGCCATTGAAAAACATCATGTTATTCATATACCAGAAATGTTTGAAGCTACTGACTGAATGAAAGGAGCTGGCATCTCACTCTCTTTGAATCTTCTTTATCATGCTAGGATTAGCAGGAAAAAGCAAAAAATTTCAGAATTGCACCTTGCAATGTGGAGATATTACTGTTTGTGCATTTACAATATTCATTGTTTTTTGAAATTGAAAAACGTCCAAAAATGTTTGAAGCTACTGACTGAATGAAAGGAGCTGGCATCTCACTCTCTTTGAATCTTCTTTATCATGCTAGGATTAGCAGGAAAAGGAAAAAATTTCAGAATTGCACCTTGCAATGTGGAGATATTACTGTTTGTGCATTTACAATATTCATTGCTTTTTGCCATTGAAAAACATGTTTTTCATATACCAGAAATGTTTGAAGCTACTGACTGAATGAAAGGAGCTGGCATCTCACTCTCTTTGAATCTTCTTTATCATGCTAGGATTAACAGGAAAAAGCAAAAAATTTCAGAATTGCACCTTGCAATGTGGAGATATTACTGTTTGTGCATTTACAATATTCATTGATTTTTGCCATTGAAAAACGTCCAGAAATCTTTGAAGCTACTGACTGAATGAAAGGAGCTGGCATCTCACTCTCTTTGAATCTTCTTTATCATGCTAGGATTAGCAGGAAAAAGCAAAAAATTTCAGAATTGCACCTTGCAATGTGGAGATATTACTGTTTGTGCATTTACAATATTCATTGATTTTTGCCATTGAAAAACATGTTTTTCATATACCAGAAATGTTTGAAGCTACTGACTGAATGAAAGGAGCTGGCATCTCACTCTCTTTGAATCTTCTTTATCATGCTAGGATTAGCAGGAAAAAGCAAAAAATTTCAGAATTGCACCTTGCAATGTGTAGATATTACTGTTTGTGCATTTACAATATTCATTGATTTTTGCCATTGAAAAACATGTTTTTCATATACCAGAAATGTTTGAAGCTACTGACTGAATGAAAGGAGCTGGCATCTCACTCTCTTTGAATCTTCTTTATCATGCTAGGATTAGCAGGAAAAAGCAAAAAATTTCAGAATTGCACCTTGCAATGTGGAGATATTACTGTTTGTGCATTTACAATATTCATTGATTTTTGCCATTGAAAAACATGTTTTTCATATACCAGAAATGTTTGAAGCTACTGACTGAATGAAAGTAGCTGGCATCTCACTCTCTTTGAATCTTCTTTATCATGCTAGGATTAGCAGGAAAAAGCAAAAAATTTCAGAATTGCACCTTGCAATGTGGAGATATTACTGTTTGTGCATTTACAATATTCATTGATTTTTGCCATTGAAAAACGTCCAGAAATGTTTGAAGCTACTGACTGAATGAAAGGAGCTGGCATCTCACTCTTTGAATCTTCTTTATCATGCTAGGATTAGCAGGAAAAAGCAAAAAATTTCAGAATTGCACCTTGCAATGTGGAGATATTAGTTTGTGCATTTACAATATTCATTGATTTTTGCCATTGAAAAACATGTTTTTCATATACCAGAAATGTTTGAAGCTACTGACTGAATGAAAGGAGCTGGCATCTCACTCTCTTTGAATCTTCTTTATCATGCTAGGATTAGCAGGAAAAAGCAAAAAATTTCAGAATTGCACCTTGCAATGTGGAGATATTACTGTTTGTGCATTTACAATATTCATTGATTTTTGCCATTGAAAAACATGTTTTTCATATACCAGAAATGTTTGAAGCTACTGACTGAATGAAAGGAGCTTGGCATCTCACTCTCTTTGAATCTTCTTTATCATGCTAGGATTAGCAGGAAAAAGCAAAAAATTTCAGAATTGCACCTTGCAATGTGGAGATATTACTGTTTGTGCATTTACAATATTCATTGATTTTTGCCATTGAAAAACATGTTTTTCATATACCAGAAATGTTTGAAGCTACTGACTGAATGAAAGGAGCTGGCATCTCACTCTCTTTGAATCTTCTTTATCATGCTAGGATTAGCAGGAAAAAGCAAAAAATTTCAGAATTGCACCTTGCAATGTGGAGATATTACTGTTTGTGCATTTACAATATTCATTGATTTTTGCCATTGAAAAACGTCCAAAAATGTTTGAAGCTACTGACTGAATGAAAGGAGCTGGCATCTCACTCTCTTTGAATCTTCTTTATCATGCTAGGATTAGCAGGAAAAAGCAAAAAATTTCAGAATTGCACCTTGCAATGTGGAGATATTACTGTTTGTGCATTTACAATATTCATTGATTTTTGCCATTGAAAAACATCATGTTATTCATATACCAGAAATGTTTGAAGCTACTGACTGAATGAATGGAGCTGGCATCTCACTCTCTTTGAATCTTCTTTATCATGCTAGGATTAGCAGGAAAAAGCAAAAAATTTCCGAATTGCACCTTGCAATGTGGAGATATTACTGTTTGTGCAATTACAATATTCATTGATTTTTGCCATTGAAAAACATGTTTTTCATATACCAGAAATGTTTGAAGCTACTGACTGAATGAAAGGAGCTGGCATCTCACTCTCTTTGAATCTTCTTTATCATGCTAGGATTAGCAGGAAAAAGCAAAAAATTTCAGAATTGCACCTTGCAATGTGGAGATATTACTGTTTGTGCATTTACAATATTCATTGATTTTTGCCATTGAAAAACATGTTTTTCATATACCAGAAATGTTTGAAGCTACTGACTGAATGAAAGGAGCTGGCATCTCACTCTCTTTGAATCTTCTTTATCAAGCTAGGATTAGCAGAAAAAAGCAAAAAATTTCAGAATTGCACCTTGCAATGTGGAGATATTACTGTTTGTGCATTTACAATATTCATTGATTTTTGCCATTGAAAAACGTCCAGAAATGTTTGAAGCTACTGACTGAATGAAAGGAGCTGGCATCTCACTCTTTGAATCTTCTTTATCATTCTAGGATTAGCAGGAAAAAGCAAAAAATTTCAGAATTGCACCTTGCAATGTGGAGATATTACTGTTTGTGCATTTACAATATTCATTGATTTTTGCCATTGAAAAACATGTTTTTCATATACCAGAAATGTTTGAAGCTACTGACTGAATGAAAGGAGCTGGCATCTCACTCTCTTTGAATCTTCTTTATCATGCTAGGATTAGCAGGAAAAAGCAAAAAATTTCAGAATTGCACCTTGCAATGTGGAGATATTACTGTTTGTGCATTTACAATATTCATTGATTTTTGCCATTGAAAAACGTCCAGAAATGTTTGAAGCTACTGACTGAATGAAAGGAGCTGGCATCTCACTCTTTGAATCTTCTTTATCATTCTAGGATTAGCAGGAAAAAGCAAAAAATTTCAGAATTGCACCTTGCAATGTGGAGATATTACTGTTTGTGCATTTACAATATTCATTGATTTTTGCCATTGAAAAACATGTTTTTCATATACCAGAAATGTTTGAAGCTACTGACTGAATGAAAGGAGCTTGCATCTCACTCTCTTTGAATCTTCTTTATCATGCTAGGATTAGCAGGAAAAAGCAAAAAATTTCAGAATTGCACCTTGCAATGTGGAGATATTACTGTTTGTGCATTTACAATATTCATTGATTTTTGCCATTGAAAAACATGTTTTTCATATACCAGAAATGTTTGAAGCTACTGACTGAATGAAAGGAGCTGGCATCTCACTCTCTTTGAATCTTCTTTATCATGCTAGGATTAGCAGGAAAAAGCAAAAAATTTCAGAATTGCACCTTGCAATGTGGAGATATTACTGTTTGTGCATTTACAATATTCATTGATTTTTGCCATTGAAAAACATGTTTTTCATATACCAGAAATGTTTGAAGCTACTGACTGAATGAAAGGAGCTTGGCATCTCACTCTCTTTGAATCTTCTTTATCATGCTAGGATTAGCAGGAAAAAGCAAAAAATTTCAGAATTGCACCTTGCAATGTGGAGATATTACTGTTTGTGCATTTACAATATTCATTGATTTTTGCCATTGAAAAACATGTTTTTCATATACCAGAAATGTTTGAAGCTACTGACTGAATGAAAGGAGCTGGCATCTCACTCTCTTTGAATCTTCTTTATCATGCTAGGATTAGCAGGAAAAAGCAAAAAATTTCAGAATTGCACCTTGCAATGTGGAGATATTACTGTTTGTGCATTTACAATATTCATTGATTTTTGCCATTGAAAAACGTCCAAAAATGTTTGAAGCTACTGACTGAATGAAAGGAGCTGGCATCTCACTCTCTTTGAATCTTCTTTATCATGCTAGGATTAGCAGGAAAAAGCAAAAAATTTCAGAATTGCACCTTGCAATGTGGAGATATTACTGTTTGTGCATTTACAATATTCATTGATTTTTGCCATTGAAAAACATCATGTTATTCATATACCAGAAATGTTTGAAGCTACTGACTGAATGAATGGAGCTGGCATCTCACTCTCTTTGAATCTTCTTTATCATGCTAGGATTAGCAGGAAAAAGCAAAAAATTTCCGAATTGCACCTTGCAATGTGGAGATATTACTGTTTGTGCAATTACAATATTCATTGATTTTTGCCATTGAAAAACATGTTTTTCATATACCAGAAATGTTTGAAGCTACTGACTGAATGAAAGGAGCTGGCATCTCACTCTCTTTGAATCTTCTTTATCATGCTAGGATTAGCAGGAAAAAGCAAAAAATTTCAGAATTGCACCTTGCAATGTAGAGATATTACTGTTTGTGCATTTACAATATTCATTGATTTTTGCCATTGAAAAACATGTTTTTCATATACCAGAAATGTTTGAAGCTACTGACTGAATGAAAGGAGCTGGCATCTCACTCTCTTTGAATCTTCTTTATCATGCTAGGATTAGCAGAAAAAAGCAAAAAATTTCAGAATTGCACCTTGCAATGTGGAGATATTACTGTTTGTGCATTTACAATATTCATTGATTTTTGCCATTGAAAAACGTCCAGAAATGTTTGAAGCTACTGACTGAATGAAAGGAGCTGGCATCTCACTCTCTTTGAATCTTCTTTATCATGCTAGGATTAGCAGGAAAAAGCAAAAAATTTCAGAATTGCACCTTGCAATGTGGAGATATTACTGTTTGTGCATTTACAATATTCATTGATTTTTGCCATTGAAAAACATGTTTTTCATATACCAGAAATGTTTGAAGCTACTGACTGAATGAAAGGAGCTGGCATCTCACTCTCTTTGAATCTTCTTTATCATGCTAGGATTAGCAGAAAAAAGCAAAAAATTTCAGAATTGCACCTTGCAA
This sequence comes from Phyllobates terribilis, assembly GCF_046119375.1. NCBI lineage: Eukaryota > Metazoa > Chordata > Amphibia > Anura > Dendrobatidae > Phyllobates > Phyllobates terribilis. Next base: position 56,712 of record NW_027364688.1, read on the forward strand.
TGTGGAGATATTACTGTTTGTGCATTTACAATATTCATTGATTTTTGCCATTGAAAAACGTCCAGAAATGTTTGAAGCTACTGACTGAATGAAAGGAGCTGGCATCTCACTCTTTGAATCTTCTTTATCATTCTAGGATTAGCAGGAAAAAGCAAAAAATTTCAGAATTGCACCTTGCAATGTGGAGATATTACTGTTTGTGCATTTACAATATTCATTGATTTTTGCCATTGAAAAACATGTTTTTCATATACCAGAAATGTTTGAAGCTACTGACTGAATGAAAGGAGCTGGCATCTCACTCTCTTTGAATCTTCTTTATCATGCTAGGATTAGCAGGAAAAAGCAAAAAATTTCAGAATTGCACCTTGCAATGTGGAGATATTACTGTTTGTGCATTTACAATATTCATTGATTTTTGCCATTGAAAAACGTCCAGAAATGTTTGAAGCTACTGACTGAATGAAAGGAGCTGGCATCTCACTCTTTGAATCTTCTTTATCATTCTAGGATTAGCAGGAAAAAGCAAAAAATTTCAGAATTGCACCTTGCAATGTGGAGATATTACTGTTTGTGCATTTACAATATTCATTGATTTTTGCCATTGAAAAACATGTTTTTCATATACCAGAAATGTTTGAAGCTACTGACTGAATGAAAGGAGCTGGCATCTCACTCTCTTTGAATCTTCTTTATCATGCTAGGATTAGCAGGAAAAAGCAAAAAATTTCAGAATTGCACCTTGCAATGTGGAGATATTACTGTTTGTGCATTTACAATATTCATTGATTTTTGCCATTGAAAAACGTCCGGAAATGTTTGAAGCTACTGACTGAATGAAAGGAGCTGGCATCTCACTCTTTGAATCTTCTTTATCATGCTAGGATTAGCAGGAAAAAGCAAAAAATTTCAGAATTGCACCTTGCAATGTGGAGATATTACTGTTTGTGCATTTACAATATTCATTGATTTTTGCCATTGAAAAACATGTTTTTCATATACCAGAAATGTTTGAAGCTACTGACTGAATGAAAGGAGCTGGCATCTCACTCTCTTTGAATCTTCTTTATCATGCTAGGATTAGCAGGAAAAAGCAAAAAATTTCAGAATTGCACCTTGCAATGTGGAGATATTACTGTTTGTGCATTTACAATATTCATTGATTTTTGCCATTGAAAAACATGTTTTTCATATACCAGAAATGTTTGAAGCTACTGACTGAATGAAAGGAGCTTGGCATCTCACTCTCTTTGAATCTACTTTATCATGCTAGGATTAGCAGGAAAAAGCAAAAAATTTCAGAATTGCACCTTGCAATGTGGAGATATTACTGTTTGTGCATTTACAATATTCATTGATTTTTGCCATTGAAAAACATGTTTTTCATATACCAGAAATGTTTGAAGCTACTGACTGAATGAAAGGAGCTGGCATCTCACTCTCTTTGAATCTTCTTTATCATGCTAGGATTAGCAGGAAAAAGCAAAAAATTTCAGAATTGCACCTTGCAATGTGGAGATATTACTGTTTGTGCATTTACAATATTCATTGATTTTTGCCATTGAAAAACATCATGTTATTCATATACCAGAAATGTTTGAAGCTACTGACTGAATGAATGGAGCTGGCATCTCACTCTCTTTGAATCTTCTTTATCATGCTAGGATTAGCAGAAAAAAGCAAAAAATTTCAGAATTGCACCTTGCAATGTGGAGATATTACTGTTTGTGCATTTACAATATTCATTGATTTTTGCCATTGAAAAACGTCCAGAAATGTTTGAAGCTACTGACTGAATGAAAGGAGCTGGCATCTCACTCTTTGAATCTTCTTTATCATTCTAGGATTAGCAGGAAAAAGCAAAAAATTTCAGAATTGCACCTTGCAATGTGGAGATATTACTGTTTGTGCATTTACAATATTCATTGATTTTTGCCATTGAAAAACATGTTTTTCATATACCAGAAATGTTTGAAGCTACTGACTGAATGAAAGGAGCTGGCATCTCACTCTCTTTGAATCTTCTTTATCATGCTAGGATTAGCAGGAAAAAGCAAAAAATTTCAGAATTGCACCTTGCAATGTGGAGATATTACTGTTTGTGCATTTACAATATTCATTGATTTTTGCCATTGAAAAACGTCCAGAAATGTTTGAAGCTACTGACTGAATGAAAGGAGCTGGCATCTCACTCTTTGAATCTTCTTTATCATTCTAGGATTAGCAGGAAAAAGCAAAAAATTTCAGAATTGCACCTTGCAATGTGGAGATATTACTGTTTGTGCATTTACAATATTCATTGATTTTTGCCATTGAAAAACATGTTTTTCATATACCAGAAATGTTTGAAGCTACTGACTGAATGAAAGGAGCTGGCATCTCACTCTCTTTGAATCTTCTTTATCATGCTAGGATTAGCAGGAAAAAGCAAAAAATTTCAGAATTGCACCTTGCAATGTGGAGATATTACTGTTTGTGCATTTACAATATTCATTGATTTTTGCCATTGAAAAACGTCCGGAAATGTTTGAAGCTACTGACTGAATGAAAGGAGCTGGCATCTCACTCTTTGAATCTTCTTTATCATGCTAGGATTAGCAGGAAAAAGCAAAAAATTTCAGAATTGCACCTTGCAATGTGGAGATATTACTGTTTGTGCATTTACAATATTCATTGATTTTTGCCATTGAAAAACATGTTTTTCATATACCAGAAATGTTTGAAGCTACTGACTGAATGAAAGGAGCTTGGCATCTCACTCTCTTTGAATCTACTTTATCATGCTAGGATTAGCAGGAAAAAGCAAAAAATTTCAGAATTGCACCTTGCAATGTGGAGATATTACTGTTTGTGCATTTACAATATTCATTGATTTTTGCCATTGAAAAACATGTTTTTCATATACCAGAAATGTTTGAAGCTACTGACTGAATGAAAGGAGCTGGCATCTCACTCTCTTTGAATCTTCTTTATCATGCTAGGATTAGCAGGAAAAAGCAAAAAATTTCAGAATTGCACCTTGCAATGTGGAGATATTACTGTTTGTGCATTTACAATATTCATTGATTTTTGCCATTGAAAAACGTCCAAAAATGTTTGAAGCTACTGACTGAATGAAAGGAGCTGGCATCTCACTCTCTTTGAATCTTCTTTATCATGCTAGGATTAGCAGGAAAAAGCAAAAAATTTCAGAATTGCACCTTGCAATGTGGAGATATTACTGTTTGTGCATTTACAATATTCATTGATTTTTGCCATTGAAAAACATCATGTTATTCATATACCAGAAATGTTTGAAGCTACTGACTGAATGAATGGAGCTGGCATCTCACTCTCTTTGAATCTTCTTTATCATGCTAGGATTAGCAGGAAAAAGCAAAAAATTTCCGAATTGCACCTTGCAATGTGGAGATATTACTGTTTGTGCAATTACAATATTCATTGATTTTTGCCATTGAAAAACATGTTTTTCATATACCAGAAATGTTTGAAGCTACTGACTGAATGAAAGGAGCTGGCATCTCACTCTCTTTGAATCTTCTTTATCATGCTAGGATTAGCAGGAAAAAGCAAAAAATTTCAGAATTGCACCTTGCAATGTAGAGATATTACTGTTTGTGCATTTACAATATTCATTGATTTTTGCCATTGAAAAACATGTTTTTCATATACCAGAAATGTTTGAAGCTACTGACTGAATGAAAGGAGCTGGCATCTCACTCTCTTTGAATCTTCTTTATCATGCTAGGATTAGCAGAAAAAAGCAAAAAATTTCAGAATTGCACCTTGCAATGTGGAGATATTACTGTTTGTGCATTTACAATATTCATTGATTTTTGCCATTGAAAAACGTCCAGAAATGTTTGAAGCTACTGACTGAATGAAAGGAGCTGGCATCTCACTCTTTGAATCTTCTTTATCATTCTAGGATTAGCAGGAAAAAGCAAAAAATTTCAGAATTGCACCTTGCAATGTGGAGATATTACTGTTTGTGCATTTACAATATTCATTGATTTTTGCCATTGAAAAACATGTTTTTCATATACCAGAAATGTTTGAAGCTACTGACTGAATGAAAGGAGCTGGCATCTCACTCTCTTTGAATCTTCTTTATCATGCTAGGATTAGCAGGAAAAAGCAAAAAATTTCAGAATTGCACCTTGCAATGTGGAGATATTACTGTTTGTGCATTTACAATATTCATTGATTTTTGCCATTGAAAAACGTCCAGAAATGTTTGAAGCTACTGACTGAATGAAAGGAGCTGGCATCTCACTCTTTGAATCTTCTTTATCATTCTAGGATTAGCAGGAAAAAGCAAAAAATTTCAGAATTGCACCTTGCAATGTGGAGATATTACTGTTTGTGCATTTACAATATTCATTGATTTTTGCCATTGAAAAACATGTTTTTCATATACCAGAAATGTTTGAAGCTACTGACTGAATGAAAGGAGCTGGCATCTCACTCTCTTTGAATCTTCTTTATCATGCTAGGATTAGCAGGAAAAAGCAAAAAATTTCAGAATTGCACCTTGCAATGTGGAGATATTACTGTTTGTGCATTTACAATATTCATTGATTTTTGCCATTGAAAAACGTCCGGAAATGTTTGAAGCTACTGATTGAATGAAAGGAGCTGGCATCTCACTCTTTGAATCTTCTTTATCATGCTAGGATTAGCAGGAAAAAGCAAAAAATTTCAGAATTGCACCTTGCAATGTGGAGATATTACTGTTTGTGCATTTACAATATTCATTGATTTTTGCCATTGAAAAACATGTTTTTCATATACCAGAAATGTTTGAAGCTACTGACTGAATGAAAGGAGCTGGCATCTCACTCTCTTTGAATCTTCTTTATCATGCTAGGATTAGCAGGAAAAAGCAAAAAATTTCAGAATTGCACCTTGCAATGTGGAGATATTACTGTTTGTGCATTTACAATATTCATTGATTTTTGCCATTGAAAAACATCATGTTATTCATATACCAGAAATGTTTGAAGCTACTGACTGAATGAAAGGAGCTGGCATCTCACTCTCTTTGAATCTTCTTTATCATGCTAGGATTAGCAGGAAAAAGCAAAAAATTTCAGAATTGCACCTTGCAATGTGGAGATATTACTGTTTGTGCATTTACAATATTCATTGATTTTTGCCATTGAAAAACGTCCAAAAATGTTTGAAGCTACTGACTGAATGAAAGGAGCTGGCATCTCACTCTCTTTGAATCTTCTTTATCATGCTAGGATTAGCAGGAAAAAGCAAAAAATTTCAGAATTGCACCTTGCAATGTGGAGATATTACTGTTTGTGCATTTACAATATTCATTGATTTTTGCCATTGAAAAACATGTTTTTCATATACCAGAAATGTTTGAAGCTACTGACTGAATGAAAGGAGCTGGCATCTCACGCTCTTTGAATCTTCTTTATCATGCTAGGATTAGCAGGAAAAAGCAAAAAATTTCAGAATTGCACCTTGCAATGTGGAGATATTACTGTTTGTGCATTTACAATATTCATTGATTTTTGCCATTGAAAAACATGTTTTTCATATACCAGAAATGTTTGAAGCTACTGACTGAATGAAAGGAGCTGGCATCTCACTCTCTTTGAATCTTCTTTATCATGCTAGGATTAGCAGGAAAAAGCAAAAAATTTCAGAATTGCACCTTGCAATGTGGAGATATTACTGTTTGTGCATTTACAATATTCATTGATTTTTGCCATTGAAAAACATGTTTTTCATATACCAGAAATGTTTGAAGCTACTGACTGAATGAAAGGAGCTGGCATCTCACTCTCTTTGAATCTTCTTTATCATGCTAGGATTAGCAGGAAAAAGCAAAATATTTCAGAATTGCACCTTGCAATGTGGAGATATTACTGTTTGTGCATTTAAAATATTCATTGATTTTTGACATTGAAAAACGTCCAGAAATGTTTGAAGCTACTGACTGAATGAAAGGAGCTGGCATCTCACTCTTTGAATCTTCTTTATCATGCTAGGATTAGCAGGAAAAAGCAAAAAATTTCAGAATTGCACCTTGCAATGTGGAGATATTACTGTTTGTGCATTTACAATATTCATTGATTTTTGCCATTGAAAAACATCATGTTATTCATATACCAGAAATGTTTGAAGCTACTGACTGAATGAAAGGAGCTGGCATCTCACTCTCTTTGAATCTTCTTTTTCATGCTAGGATTAGCAGGAAAAAGCAAAAAATTTCAGAATTGCACCTTGCAATGTGGAGATATTACTGTTTGTGCATTTACAATATTCATTGATTTTTGCCATTGAAAAACATGTTTTTCATATACCAGAAATGTTTGAAGCTACTGACTGAATGAAAGGAGCTGGCATCTCACGCTCTTTGAATCTTCTTTATCATGCTAGGATTAGCAGGAAAATGCAAAAAATTTCAGAATTGCACCTTGCAATGTGGAGATATTACTGTTTGTGCATTTACAATATTCATTGATTTTTGCCATTGAAAAACGTCCAGAAATGTTTGAAGCTACTGACTGAATGAAAGGAGCTGGCATCTCACTCTTTGAATCTTCTTTATCATGCTAGGATTAGCAGGAAAAAGCATAAAATTTCAGAATTGCACCTTGCAATGTGGAGATATTACTGTTTGTGCATTTACAATATTCATTGATTTTTGCCATTGAAAAACATGTTTTTCATATACCAGAAATGTTTGAAGCTACTGACTGAATGAAAGGAGCTGGCATCTCACTCTCTTTGAATCTTCTTTATCATGCTAGGATTAGCAGGAAAAAGCAAAAAATTTCAGAATTGCACCTTGCAATGTGGAGATATTACTGTTTGTGCATTTACAATATTCATTGATTTTTGCCATTGAAAAACATCATGTTATTCATATACCAGAAATGTTTGAAGCTACTGACTGAATGAAAGGAGCTGGCATCTCACTCTCTTTGAATCTTCTTTATCATGCTAGGATTAGCAGGAAAAAGCAAAAAATTTCAGAATTGCACCTTGCAATGTGGAGATATTACTGTTTGTGCATTTACAATATTCATTGATTTTTGAAATTGAAAAACGTCCAAAAATGTTTGAAGCTACTGACTGAATGAAAGGAGCTGGCATCTCACTCTCTTTGAATCTTCTTTATCATGCTAGGATTAGCAGGAAAAGGAAAAAATTTCAGAATTGCACCTTGCAATGTGGAGATATTACTGTTTGTGCATTTACAATATTCATTGCTTTTTGCCATTGAAAAACATGTTTTTCATATACCAGAAATGTTTGAAGCTACTGACTGAATGAAAGGAGCTGGCATCTCACTCTCTTTGAATCTTCTTTATCATGCTAGGATTAACAGGAAAAAGCAAAAAATTTCAGAATTGCACCTTGCAATGTGGAGATATTACTGTTTGTGCATTTACAATATTCATTGATTTTTGCCATTGAAAAACGTCCAGAAATCTTTGAAGCTACTGACTGAATGAAAGGAGCTGGCATCTCACTCTCTTTGAATCTTCTTTATCATGCTAGGATTAGCAGGAAAAAGCAAAAAATTTCAGAATTGCACCTTGCAATGTGGAGATATTACTGTTTGTGCATTTACAATATTCATTGATTTTTGCCATTGAAAAACATGTTTTTCATATACCAGAAATGTTTGAAGCTACTGACTGAATGAAAGGAGCTGGCATCTCACTCTCTTTGAATCTTCTTTATCATGCTAGGATTAGCAGGAAAAAGCAAAAAATTTCAGAATTGCACCTTGCAATGTGTAGATATTACTGTTTGTGCATTTACAATATTCATTGATTTTTGCCATTGAAAAACATGTTTTTCATATACCAGAAATGTTTGAAGCTACTGACTGAATGAAAGGAGCTGGCATCTCACTCTCTTTGAATCTTCTTTATCATGCTAGGATTAGCAGGAAAAAGCAAAAAATTTCAGAATTGCACCTTGCAATGTGGAGATATTAATGTTTGTGCATTTACAATATTCATTGATTTTTGCCATTGAAAAACATGTTTTTCATATACCAGAAATGTTTGAAGCTACTGACTGAATGAAAGGAGCTGGCATCTCACTCTCTTTGAATCTTCTTTATCATGCTAGGATTAGCAGGAAAAAGCAAAAAATTTCAGAATTGCACCTTGCAATGTGGAGATATTACTGTTTGTGCATTTACAATATTCATTGATTTTTGCCATTGAAAAACGTCCGGAAATGTTTGAAGCTACTGATTGAATGAAAGGAGCTGGCATCTCACTCTTTGAATCTTCTTTATCATGCTAGGATTAGCAGGAAAAAGCAAAAAATTTCAGAATTGCACCTTGCAATGTGGAGATATTACTGTTTGTGCATTTACAATATTCATTGATTTTTGCCATTGAAAAACATGTTTTTCATATACCAGAAATGTTTGAAGCTACTGACTGAATGAAAGGAGCTGGCATCTCACTCTCTTTGAATCTTCTTTATCATGCTAGGATTAGCAGGAAAAAGCAAAAAATTTCAGAATTGCACCTTGCAATGTGGAGATATTACTGTTTGTGCATTTACAATATTCATTGATTTTTGCCATTGAAAAACATCATGTTATTCATATACCAGAAATGTTTGAAGCTACTGACTGAATGAAAGGAGCTGGCATCTCACTCTCTTTGAATCTTCTTTATCATGCTAGGATTAGCAGGAAAAAGCAAAAAATTTCAGAATTGCACCTTGCAATGTGGAGATATTACTGTTTGTGCATTTACAATATTCATTGATTTTTGCCATTGAAAAACGTCCAAAAATGTTTGAAGCTACTGACTGAATGAAAGGAGCTGGCATCTCACTCTCTTTGAATCTTCTTTATCATGCTAGGATTAGCAGGAAAAAGCAAAAAATTTCAGAATTGCACCTTGCAAAGTGGAGATATTACTGTTTGTGCATTTACAATATTCATTGATTTTTGCCATTGAAAAACATGTTTTTCATATACCAGAAATGTTTGAAGCTACTGACTGCATGAAAGGAGCTGGCATCTCACGCTCTTTGAATCTTCTTTATCATGCTAGGATTAGCAGGAAAAAGCAAAAAATTTCAGAATTGCACCTTGCAATGTGGAGATATTACTGTTTGTGCATTTACAATATTCATTGATTTTTGCCATTGAAAAACATGTTTTTCATGTACCAGAAATGTTTGAAGCTACTGACTGAATGAAAGGAGCTGGCATCTCACTCTCTTTGAATCTTCTTTATCATGCTAGGATTAGCAGGAAAAAGCAAAAAATTTCAGAATTGCACCTTGCAATGTGGAGATATTACTGTTTGTGCATTTACAATATTCATTGATTTTTGCCATTGAAAAACATGTTTTTCATATACCAGAAATGTTTGAAGCTACTGACTGAATGAAAGGAGCTGGCATCTCACTCTCTTTGAATCTTCTTTATCATGCTAGGATTAGCAGGAAAAAGCAAAATATTTCAGAATTGCACCTTGCAATGTGGAGATATTACTGTTTGTGCATTTAAAATATTCATTGATTTTTGACATTGAAAAACGTCCAGAAATGTTTGAAGCTACTGACTGAATGAAAGGAGCTGGCATCTCACTCTTTGAATCTTCTTTATCATGCTAGGATTAGCAGGAAAAAGCAAAAAATTTCAGAATTGCACCTTGCAATGTGGAGATATTACTGTTTGTGCATTTACAATATTCATTGATTTTTGCCATTGAAAAACATCATGTTATTCATATACCAGAAATGTTTGAAGCTACTGACTGAATGAAAGGAGCTGGCATCTCACTCTCTTTGAATCTTCTTTTTCATGCTAGGATTAGCAGGAAAAAGCAAAAAATTTCAGAATTGCACCTTGCAATGTGGAGATATTACTGTTTGTGCATTTACAATATTCATTGATTTTTGCCATTGAAAAACATGTTTTTCATATACCAGAAATGTTTGAAGCTACTGACTGAATGAAAGGAGCTGGCATCTCACGCTCTTTGAATCTTCTTTATCATGCTAGGATTAGCAGGAAAAAGCAAAAAATTTCAGAATTGCACCTTGCAATGTGGAGATATTACTGTTTGTGCATTTACAATATTCATTGATTTTTGCCATTGAAAAACGTCCAGAAATGTTTGAAGCTACTGACTGAATGAAAGGAGCTGGCATCTCACTCTTTGAATCTTCTTTATCATGCTAGGATTAGCAGGAAAAAGCATAAAATTTCAGAATTGCACCTTGCAATGTGGAGATATTACTGTTTGTGCATTTACAATATTCATTGATTTTTGCCATTGAAAAACATGTTTTTCATATACCAGAAATGTTTGAAGCTACTGACTGAATGAAAGGAGCTGGCATCTCACTCTCTTTGAATCTTCTTTATCATGCTAGGATTAGCAGGAAAAAGCAAAAAATTTCAGAATTGCACCTTGCAATGTGGAGATATTACTGTTTGTGCATTTACAATATTCATTGATTTTTGCCATTGAAAAACATCATGTTATTCATATACCAGAAATGTTTGAAGCTACTGACTGAATGAAAGGAGCTGGCATCTCACTCTCTTTGAATCTTCTTTATCATGCTAGGATTAGCAGGAAAAAGCAAAAAATTTCAGAATTGCACCTTGCAATGTGGAGATATTACTGTTTGTGCATTTACAATATTCATTGATTTTTGAAATTGAAAAACGTCCAAAAATGTTTGAAGCTACTGACTGAATGAAAGGAGCTGGCATCTCACTCTCTTTGAATCTTCTTTATCATGCTAGGATTAGCAGGAAAAGGAAAAAATTTCAGAATTGCACCTTGCAATGTGGAGATATTACTGTTTGTGCATTTACAATATTCATTGCTTTTTGCCATTGAAAAACATGTTTTTCATATACCAGAAATGTTTGAAGCTACTGACTGAATGAAAGGAGCTGGCATCTCACTCTCTTTGAATCTTCTTTATCATGCTAGGATTAACAGGAAAAAGCAAAAAATTTCAGAATTGCACCTTGCAATGTGGAGATATTACTGTTTGTGCATTTACAATATTCATTGATTTTTGCCATTGAAAAACGTCCAGAAATCTTTGAAGCTACTGACTGAATGAAAGGAGCTGGCATCTCACTCTCTTTGAATCTTCTTTATCATGCTAGGATTAGCAGGAAAAAGCAAAAAATTTCAGAATTGCACCTTGCAATGTGGAGATATTACTGTTTGTGCATTTACAATATTCATTGATTTTTGCCATTGAAAAACATGTTTTTCATATACCAGAAATGTTTGAAGCTACTGACTGAATGAAAGGAGCTGGCATCTCACTCTCTTTGAATCTTCTTTATCATGCTAGGATTAGCAGGAAAAAGCAAAAAATTTCAGAATTGCACCTTGCAATGTGTAGATATTACTGTTTGTGCATTTACAATATTCATTGATTTTTGCCATTGAAAAACATGTTTTTCATATACCAGAAATGTTTGAAGCTACTGACTGAATGAAAGGAGCTGGCATCTCACTCTCTTTGAATCTTCTTTATCATGCTAGGATTAGCAGGAAAAAGCAAAAAATTTCAGAATTGCACCTTGCAATGTGGAGATATTACTGTTTGTGCATTTACAATATTCATTGATTTTTGCCATTGAAAAACATGTTTTTCATATACCAGAAATGTTTGAAGCTACTGACTGAATGAAAGGAGCTGGCATCTCACGCTCTTTGAATCTTCTTTATCATGCTAGGATTAGCAGGAAAAAGCAAAAAATTTCAGAATTGCACCTTGCAATGTGGAGATATTACTGTTTGTGCATTTACAATATTCATTGATTTTTGCCATTGAAAAACATGTTTTTCATATACCAGAAATGTTTGAAGCTACTGACTGAATGAAAGGAGCTGGCATCTCACTCTCTTTGAATCTTCTTTATCATGCTAGGATTAGCAGGAAAAAGCAAAAAATTTCAGAATTGCACCTTGCAATGTGGAGATATTACTGTTTGTGCATTTACAATATTCATTGATTTTTGCCATTGAAAAACATGTTTTTCATATACCAGAAATGTTTGAAGCTACTGACTGAATGAAAGGAGCTGGCATCTCACTCTCTTTGAATCTTCTTTATCATGCTAGGATTAGCAGGAAAAAGCAAAATATTTCAGAATTGCACCTTGCAATGTGGAGATATTACTGTTTGTGCATTTAAAATATTCATTGATTTTTGACATTGAAAAACGTCCAGAAATGTTTGAAGCTACTGACTGAATGAAAGGAGCTGGCATCTCACTCTTTGAATCTTCTTTATCATGCTAGGATTAGCAGGAAAAAGCAAAAAATTTCAGAATTGCACCTTGCAATGTGGAGATATTACTGTTTGTGCATTTACAATATTCATTGATTTTTGCCATTGAAAAACATCATGTTATTCATATACCAGAAATGTTTGAAGCTACTGACTGAATGAAAGGAGCTGGCATCTCACTCTCTTTGAATCTTCTTTATCATGCTAGGATTAGCAGGAAAAAGCAAAAAATTTCAGAATTGCACCTTGCAATGTGGAGATATTACTGTTTGTGCATTTACAATATTCATTGATTTTTGCCATTGAAAAACATGTTTTTCATATACCAGAAATGTTTGAAGCTACTGACTGAATGAAAGGAGCTGGCATCTCACGCTCTTTGAATCTTCTTTATCATGCTAGGATTAGCAGGAAAAAGCAAAAAATTTCAGAATTGCACCTTGCAATGTGGAGATATTACTGTTTGTGCATTTACAATATTCATTGATTTTTGCCATTGAAAAACGTCCAGAAATGTTTGAAGCTACTGACTGAATGAAAGGAGCTGGCATCTCACTCTTTGAATCTTCTTTATCATGCTAGGATTAGCAGGAAAAAGCATAAAATTTCAGAATTGCACCTTGCAATGTGGAGATATTACTGTTTGTGCATTTACAATATTCATTGATTTTTGCCATTGAAAAACATGTTTTTCATATACCAGAAATGTTTGAAGCTACTGACTGAATGAAAGGAGCTGGCATCTCACTCTCTTTGAATCTTCTTTATCATGCTAGGATTAGCAGGAAAAAGCAAAAAATTTCAGAATTGCACCTTGCAATGTGGAGATATTACTGTTTGTGCATTTACAATATTCATTGATTTTTGCCATTGAAAAACATCATGTTATTCATATACCAGAAATGTTTGAAGATACTGACTGAATGAAAGGAGCTGGCATCTCACTCTCTTTGAATCTTCTTTATCATGCTAGGATTAGCAGGAAAAAGCAAAAAATTTCAGAATTGCACCTTGCAATGTGGAGATATTACTGTTTGTGCATTTACAATATTCATTGATTTTTGAAATTGAAAAACGTCCAAAAATGTTTGAAGCTACTGACTGAATGAAAGGAGCTGGCATCTCACTCTCTTTGAATCTTCTTTATCATGCTAGGATTAGCAGGAAAAGGAAAAAATTTCAGAATTGCACCTTGCAATGTGGAGATATTACTGTTTGTGCATTTACAATATTCATTGCTTTTTGCCATTGAAAAACATGTTTTTCATATACCAGAAATGTTTGAAGCTACTGACTGAATGAAAGGAGCTGGCATCTCACTCTCTTTGAATCTTCTTTATCATGCTAGGATTAACAGGAAAAAGAAAAAAATTTCAGAATTGCACCTTGCAATGTGGAGATATTACTGTTTGTGCATTTACAATATTCATTGATTTTTGCCATTGAAAAACGTCCAGAAATCTTTGAAGCTACTGACTGAATGAAAGGAGCTGGCATCTCACTCTCTTTGAATCTTCTTTATCATGCTAGGATTAGCAGGAAAAAGCAAAAAATTTCAGAATTGCACCTTGCAATGTGGAGATATTACTGTTTGTGCATTTACAATATTCATTGATTTTTGCCATTGAAAAACATGTTTTTCATATACCAGAAATGTTTGAAGCTACTGACTGAATGAAAGGAGCTGGCATCTCACTCTCTTTGAATCTTCTTTATCATGCTAGGATTAGCAGGAAAAAGCAAAAAATTTCAGAATTGCACCTTGCAATGTGTAGATATTACTGTTTGTGCATTTACAATATTCATTGATTTTTGCCATTGAAAAACATGTTTTTCATATACCAGAAATGTTTGAAGCTACTGACTGAATGAAAGGAGCTGGCATCTCACTCTCTTTGAATCTTCTTTATCATGCTAGGATTAGTAGGAAAAAGCAAAAAATTTCAGAATTGCACCTTGCAATGTGGAGATATTACTGTTTGTGCATTTACAATATTCATTGATTTTTGCCATTGAAAAACATGTTTTTCATATACCAGAAATGTTTGAAGCTACTGACTGAATGAAAGTAGCTGGCATCTCACTCTCTTTGAATCTTCTTTATCATGCTAGGATTAGCAGGAAAAAGCAAAAAATTTCAGAATTGCACCTTGCAATGTGGAGATATTACTGTTTGTGCATTTACAATATTCATTGATTTTTGCCATTGAAAAACGTCCAGAAATGTTTGAAGCTACTGACTGAATGAAAGGAGCTGGCATCTCACTCTTTGAATCTTCTTTATCATGCTAGGATTAGCAGGAAAAAGCAAAAAATTTCAGAATTGCACCTTGCAATGTGGAGATATTAGTTTGTGCATTTACAATATTCATTGATTTTTGCCATTGAAAAACATGTTTTTCATATACCAGAAATGTTTGAAGCTACTGACTGAATGAAAGGAGCTGGCATCTCACTCTCTTTGAATCTTCTTTATCATGCTAGGATTAGCAGGAAAAAGCAAAAAATTTCAGAATTGCACCTTGCAATGTGGAGATATTACTGTTTGTGCATTTACAATATTCATTGATTTTTGCCATTGAAAAACATGTTTTTCATATACCAGAAATGTTTGAAGCTACTGACTGAATGAAAGGAGCTTGGCATCTCACTCTCTTTGAATCTTCTTTATCATGCTAGGATTAGCAGGAAAAAGCAAAAAATTTCAGAATTGCACCTTGCAATGTGGAGATATTACTGTTTGTGCATTTACAATATTCATTGATTTTTGCCATTGAAAAACATGTTTTTCATATACCAGAAATGTTTGAAGCTACTGACTGAATGAAAGGAGCTGGCATCTCACTCTCTTTGAATCTTCTTTATCATGCTAGGATTAGCAGGAAAAAGCAAAAAATTTCAGAATTGCACCTTGCAATGTGGAGATATTACTGTTTGTGCATTTACAATATTCATTGATTTTTGCCATTGAAAAACGTCCAAAAATGTTTGAAGCTACTGACTGAATGAAAGGAGCTGGCATCTCACTCTCTTTGAATCTTCTTTATCATGCTAGGATTAGCAGGAAAAAGCAAAAAATTTCAGAATTGCACCTTGCAATGTGGAGATATTACTGTTTGTGCATTTACAATATTCATTGATTTTTGCCATTGAAAAACATCATGTTATTCATATACCAGAAATGTTTGAAGCTACTGACTGAATGAATGGAGCTGGCATCTCACTCTCTTTGAATCTTCTTTATCATGCTAGGATTAGCAGGAAAAAGCAAAAAATTTCCGAATTGCACCTTGCAATGTGGAGATATTACTGTTTGTGCAATTACAATATTCATTGATTTTTGCCATTGAAAAACATGTTTTTCATATACCAGAAATGTTTGAAGCTACTGACTGAATGAAAGGAGCTGGCATCTCACTCTCTTTGAATCTTCTTTATCATGCTAGGATTAGCAGGAAAAAGCAAAAAATTTCAGAATTGCACCTTGCAATGTGGAGATATTACTGTTTGTGCATTTACAATATTCATTGATTTTTGCCATTGAAAAACATGTTTTTCATATACCAGAAATGTTTGAAGCTACTGACTGAATGAAAGGAGCTGGCATCTCACTCTCTTTGAATCTTCTTTATCATGCTAGGATTAGCAGAAAAAAGCAAAAAATTTCAGAATTGCACCTTGCAATGTGGAGATATTACTGTTTGTGCATTTACAATATTCATTGATTTTTGCCATTGAAAAACGTCCAGAAATGTTTGAAGCTACTGACTGAATGAAAGGAGCTGGCATCTCACTCTTTGAATCTTCTTTATCATTCTAGGATTAGCAGGAAAAAGCAAAAAATTTCAGAATTGCACCTTGCAATGTGGAGATATTACTGTTTGTGCATTTACAATATTCATTGATTTTTGCCATTGAAAAACATGTTTTTCATATACCAGAAATGTTTGAAGCTACTGACTGAATGAAAGGAGCTGGCATCTCACTCTCTTTGAATCTTCTTTATCATGCTAGGATTAGCAGGAAAAAGCAAAAAATTTCAGAATTGCACCTTGCAATGTGGAGATATTACTGTTTGTGCATTTACAATATTCATTGATTTTTGCCATTGAAAAACATGTTTTTCATATACCAGAAATGTTTGAAGCTACTGACTGAATGAAAGGAGCTGGCATCTCACTCTCTTTGAATCTTCTTTATCATGCTAGGATTAGCAGGAAAAAGCAAAAAATTTCAGAATTGCACCTTGCAATGTGGAGATATTACTGTTTGTGCATTTACAATATTCATTGATTTTTGCCATTGAAAAACATGTTTTTCATATACCAGAAATGTTTGAAGCTACTGACTGAATGAAAGGAGCTGGCATCTCACTCTCTTTGAATCTTCTTTATCATGCTAGGATTAGCAGGAAAAAGCAAAAAATTTCAGAATTGCACCTTGCAATGTGGAGATATTACTGTTTGTGCATTTACAATATTCATTGATTTTTGCCATTGAAAAACATCATGTTATTCATATACCAGAAATGTTTGAAGCTACTGACTGAATGAAAGGAGCTGGCATCTCATTCTCTTTGAATCTTCTTTATCATGCTAGGATTAGCAGGAAAAAGCAAAAAATTTCAGAATTGCACCTTGCAATGTGGAGATATTACTGTTTGTGCATTTACAATATTCATTGATTTTTGCCATTGAAAAACGTCCAAAAATGTTTGAAGCTACTGACTGAATGAAAGGAGATGGCATCTCACTCTCTTTGAATCTTCTTTATCATGCTAGGATTAGCAGGAAAAAGCAAAAAATTTCAGAATTGCACCTTGCAATGTGGAGATATTACTGTTTGTGCATTTACAATATTCATTGATTTTTGCCATTGAAAAACATGTTTTTCATATACCAGAAATGTTTGAAGCTACTGACTGAATGAAAGGAGCTGGCATCTCACTCTCTTTGAATCTTCTTTATCATGCTCGGATTAACAGGAAAAAGCAAAAAATTTCAGAATTGCACCTTGCAATGTGGAGATATTACTGTTTGTGCATTTACAATATTCATTGATTTTTGCCATTGAAAAACGTCCAGAAATGTTTGAAGCTACTGACTGAATGAAAGGAGCTGGCATCGCACTCTCTTTGAATCTTCTTTATCATGCTAGGATTAGCAGGAAAAAGCAAAAAATTTCAGAATTGCACCTTGCAATGTGGAGATATTACTGTTTGTGCATTTACAATATTCATTGATTTTTGCCATTGAAAAACATGTTTTTCATATACCAGAAATGTTTGAAGCTACTGACTGAATGAAAGGAGCTGGCATCTCACTCTCTTTGAATCTTCTTTATCATGCTAGGATTAGCAGGAAAAAGCAAAAAATTTCAGAATTGCACCTTGCAATGTGGAGATATTACTGTTTGTGCATTTACAATATTCATTGATTTTTGCCATTGAAAAACATGTTTTTCATATACCAGAAATGTTTGAAGCTACTGACTGAATGAAAGGAGCTGGCATCTCACTCTCTTTGAATCTTCTTTATCATGCTAGGATTAGCAGGAAAAAGCAAAAAATTTCAGAATTGCACCTTGCAATGTGGAGATATTACTGTTTGTGCATTTACAATATTCATTGATTTTTGCCATTGAAAAACATGTTTTTCATATACCAGAAATGTTTGAAGCTACTGACTGAATGAAAGGAGCTGGCATCTCACTCTCTTTGAATCTTTTTTATCATGCTAGGATTAGCAGGAAAAAGCAAAAAATTTCAGAATTGCACCTTGCAATGTGGAGATATTACTGTTTGTGCATTTACAATATTCATTGATTTTTGCCATTGAAAAACATGTTTTTCATATACCAGAAATGTTTGAAGCTACTGACTGAATGAAAGGAGCTGGCATCTCACTCTCTTTGAATCTTCTTTATCATGCTAGGATTAGCAGGAAAAAGCAAAATATTTCAGAATTGCACCTTGCAATGTGGAGATATTACTGTTTGTGCATTTACAATATTCATTGATTTTTGCCATTGAAAAACGTCCAGAAATGTTTGAAGCTACTGACTGAATGAAAGGAGCTGGCATCTCACTCTTTGAATCTTCTTTATCATGCTAGGATTAGCAGGAAAAAGCAAAAAATTTCAGAATTGCACCTTGCAATGTGGAGATATTAGTTTGTGCATTTACAATATTCATTGATTTTTGCCATTGAAAAACATGTTTTTCATATACCAGAAATGTTTGAAGCTACTGACTGAATGAAAGGAGCTGGCATCTCACTCTCTTTGAATCTTCTTTATCATGCTAGGATTAGCAGGAAAAAGCAAAAAATTTCAGAATTGCACCTTGCAATGTGGAGATATTACTGTTTGTGCATTTACAATATTCATTGATTTTTGCCATTGAAAAACATGTTTTTCATATACCAGAAATGTTTGAAGCTACTGACTGAATGAAAGGAGCTGGCATCTCACTCTCTTTGAATCGTCTTTATCATGCTAGGATTAGCAGGAAAAAGCAAAAAATTTCTGAATTGCACCATGCAATGTGGAGATATTACTGTTTGTGCATTTACAATATTCATTGATTTTTGCCATTGAAAAACATGTTTTTCATATACCAGAAATGTTTGAAGCTACTGACTGAATGAAAGGAGCTGGCATCTCACTCTCTTTGAATCTTCTTTATCATGCTAGGATTAGCAGGAAAAAGCAAAAAATTTCAGAATTGCACCTTGCAATGTGGAGATATTACTGTTTGTGCATTTACAATATTCATTGATTTTTGCCATTGAAAAACGTCCAAAAATGTTTGAAGCTACTGACTGAATGAAAGGAGCTGGCATCTCACTCTCTTTGAATCTTCTTTATCATGCTAGGATTAGCAGGAAAAAGCAAAAAATTTCAGAATTGCACCTTGCAATGTGGAGATATTACTGTTTGTGCATTTACAATATTCATTGATTTTTGCCATTGAAAAACGTCCAGAAATGTTTGAAGCTACTGACTGAATGAAAGGAGCTGGCATCTCACTCTCTTTGAATCTTCTTTATCATGCTAGGATTAGCAGGAAAAAGCAAAAAATTTCCGAATTGCACCTTGCAATGTGGAGATATTACTGTTTGTGCAATTACAATATTCATTGATTTTTGCCATTGAAAAACATGTTTTTCATATACCAGAAATGTTTGAAGCTACTGACTGAATGAAAGGAGCTGGCATCTCACTCTCTTTGAATCTTCTTTATCATGCTAGGATTAGCAGGAAAAAGCAAAAAATTTCAGAATTGCACCTTGCAATGTGGAGATATTACTGTTTGTGCATTTACAATATTCATTGATTTTTGCCATTGAAAAACATGTTTTTCATATACCAGAAATGTTTGAAGCTACTGACTGAATGAAAGGAGCTGGCATCTCACTCTCTTTGAATCTTCTTTATCATGCTAGGTTTAACAGGAAAAAGCAAAAAATTTCAGAATTGCACCTTGCAATGTGGAGATATTACTGTTTGTGCATTTACAATATTCATTGATTTTTGCCATTGAAAAACGTCCAGAAATGTTTGAAGCTACTGACTGAAAAAAAGGAGCTGGCATCTCACTCTCTTTGAATCTTCTTTATCATGCTAGGATTAGCAGGAAAAAGCAAAAAATTTCAGAATTGCACCTTGCAATGTGGAGATATTACTGTTTGTGCATTTACAATATTCATTGATTTTTGCCATTGAAAAACATGTTTTTCATATACCAGAAATGTTTGAAGCTACTGACTGAATGAAAGGAGCTGGCATCTCACTCTCTTTGAATCTTCTTTATCATGCTAGGATTAACAGGAAAAAGCAAAAAATTTCAGAATTGCACCTTGCAATGTGGAGATATTACTGTTTGTGCATTTACAATATTCATTGATTTTTGCCATTGAAAAACGTCCAGAAATGTTTGAAGCTACTGACTGAATGAAAGGAGCTGGCATCTCACTCTCTTTGAATCTTCTTTATCATGCTAGGATTAGCAGGAAAAAGCAAAAAATTTCAGAATTGCACCTTGCAATGTGGAGATATTACTGTTTGTGCATTTACAATATTCATTGATTTTTGCCATTGAAAAACATGTTTTTCATATACCAGAAATGTTTGAAGCTACTGACTGAATGAAAGGAGCTGGCATCTCACTCTCTTTGAATCTTCTTTATCATGCTAGGATTAGCAGGAAAAAGCAAAAAATTTCAGAATTGCACCTTGCAATGTGGAGATATTACTGTTTGTGCATTTACAATATTCATTGATTTTTGCCATTGAAAAACATGTTTTTCATATACCAGAAATGTTTGAAGCTACTGACTGAATGAAAGGAGCTGGCATCTCACTCTCTTTGAATCTTCTTTATCATGCTAGGTTTAACAGGAAAAAGCAAAAAATTTCAGAATTGCACCTTGCAATGTGGAGATATTACTGTTTGTGCATTTACAATATTCATTGATTTTTGCCATTGAAAAACATGTTTTTCATATACCAGAAATGTTTGAAGCTACTGACTGAATGAAAGGAGCTGGCATCTCACTCTCTTTCAATCTTCTTTATCATGCTAGGATTAGCAATAAAAAGCAAAAAATTTCTGAATTGCACCATGCAATGTGGAGATATTACTGATTGTGCATTTACAATATTCATTGATTTTTGCCATTGAAAAACATGTTTTTCATATACCAGAAATGTTTGAAGCTACTGACTGAATGAAAGGAGCTGGCATCTCACTCTCTTTGAATCTTCTTTATCATGCTAGGATTAGCAGGAAAAAGCAAAAAATTTCAGAATTGCACCTTGCAATGTGGAGATATTACTGTTTGTGCATTTACAATATTCATTGATTTTTGCCATTGAAAAACGTCCAAAAATGTTTGAAGCTACTGACTGAATGAAAGGAGCTGGCATCTCACTCTCTTTGAATCTTCTTTATCATGCTAGGATTAGCAGGAAAAAGCAAAAAATTTCAGAATTGCACCTTGCAATGTGGAGATATTACTGTTTGTGCATTTACAATATTCATTGATTTTTGCCATTGAAAAACATGTTTTTCATATACCAGAAATGTTTGAAGCTACTGACTGAATGAAAGGAGCTGGCATCTCACTCTCTTTGAATCTTCTTTATCATGCTAGGATTAACAGGAAAAAGCAAAAAATTTCAGAATTGCACCTTGCAATGTGGAGATATTACTGTTTGTGCATTTACAATATTCATTGATTTTTGCCATTGAAAAACGTCCAGAAATGTTTGAAGCTACTGACTGAATGAAAGGAGCTGGCATCTCACTCTCTTTGAATCTTCTTTATCATGCTAGGATTAGCAGGAAAAAGCAAAAAATTTCAGAATTGCACCTTGCAATGTGGAGATATTACTGTTTGTGCATTTACAATATTCATTGATTTTTGCCATTGAAAAACATGTTTTTCATATACCAGAAATGTTTGAAGCTACTGACTGAATGAAAGGAGCTGGCATCTCACTCTCTTTGAATCTTCTTTATCATGCTAGGTTTAACAGGAAAAAGCAAAAAATTTCAGAATTGCACCTTGCAATGTGGAGATATTACTGTTTGTGTATTTACAATATTCATTGATTTTTGCCATTGAAAAACATGTTTTTCATATACCAGAAATGTTTGAAGCTACTGACTGAATGAAAGGAGCTGGCATCTCACTCTCTTTGAATCTTCTTTATCATGCTAGGTTTAACAGGAAAAAGCAAAAAATTTCAGAATTGCACCTTGCAATGTGGAGATATTACTGTTTGTGCATTTACAATATTCATTGATTTTTGCCATTGAAAAACATGTTTTTCATATACCAGAAATGTTTGAAGCTACTGACTGAATGAAAGGAGCTGGCATCTCACTCTCTTTGAATCTTCTTTATCATGCTAGGATTAGCAGGAAAAAGCAAAAAATTTCTGAATTGCACCATGCAATGTGGAGATATTACTGTTTGTGCATTTACAATATTCATTGATTTTTGCCATTGAAAAACATGTTTTTCATATACCAGAAATGTTTGAAGCTACTGACTGAATGAAAGGAGCTGGCATCTCACTCTCTTTGAATCTTCTTTATCATGCTAGGATTAGCAGGAAAAAGCAAAAAATTTCAGAATTGCACCTTGCAATGTGGAGATATTACTGTTTGTGCATTTACAATATTCATTGATTTTTGCCATTGAAAAACGTCCAAAAATGTTTGAAGCTACTGACTGAATGAAAGGAGCTGGCATCTCACTCTCTTTGAATCTTCTTTATCATGCTAGGATTAGCAGGAAAAAGCAAAAAACTTCAGAATTGCACCTTGCAATGTGGAGATATTACTGTTTGTGCATTTACAATATTCATTGATTTTTGCCATTGAAAAACGTCCAGAAATGTTTGAAGCTACTGACTGAATGAAAGGAGCTGGCATCTCACTCTCTTTGAATCTTCTTTATCATGCTAGGATTAGCAGGAAAAAGCAAAAAATTTCAGAATTGCACCTTGCAATGTGGAGATATTACTGTTTGTGCATTTACAATATTCATTGATTTTTGCCATTAAAAAACATCATGTTATTCATATACCAGAAATGTTTGAAGCTACTGACTGAATGAATGGAGCTGGCATCTCACTCTCTTTGAATCTTCTTTATCATGCTAGGATTAGCAGGAAAAAGCAAAAAATTTCCGAATTGCTCCTTGCAATGTGGAGATATTACTGTTTGTGCAATTACAATATTCATTGATTTTTGCCATTGAAAAACATGTTTTTCATATACCAGAAATGTTTGAAGCTACTGACTGAATGAAAGGAGCTGGCATCTCACTCTCTTTGAATCTTCTTTATCATGCTAGGATTAGCAGGAAAAAGCAAAAAATTTCAGAATTGCACCTTGCAATGTGGAGATATTACTGTTTGTGCATTTACAATATTCATTGATTTTTGCCATTGAAAAACATGTTTTTCATATACCAGAAATGTTTGAAGCTACTGACTGAATGAAAGGAGCTGGCATCTCACTCTCTTTGAATCTTCTTTATCATGCTAGGTTTAACAGGAAAAAGCAAAAAATTTCAGAATTGCACCTTGCAATGTGGAGATATTACTGTTTGTGCATTTACAATATTCATTGATTTTTGCCATTGAAAAACGTCCAGAAATGTTTGAAGCTACTGACTGAATGAAAGTAGCTGGCATCTCACTCTCTTTGAATCTTCTTTATCATGCTAGGATTAGCAGGAAAAAGCAAAAAATTTCAGAATTGCACCTTGCAATGTGGAGATATTACTGTTTGTGCATTTACAATATTCATAGATTTTTGCCATTGAAAAACATGTTTTTCATATACCAGAAATGTTTGAAGCTACTGACTGAATGAAAGGAGCTGGCATCTCACTCTCTTTGAATCTTCTTTATCATGCTAGGATTAACAGGAAAAAGCAAAAAATTTCAGAATTGCACCTTGCAATGTGGAGATATTACTGTTTGTGCATTTACAATATTCATTGATTTTTGCCATTGAAAAACGTCCAGAAATGTTTGAAGCTACTGACTGAATGAAAGGAGCTGGCATCTCACTCTCTTTGAATCTTCTTTATCATGCTAGGATTAGCAGGAAAAAGCAAAAAATTTCAGAATTGCACCTTGCAATGTGGAGATATTACTGTTTGTGCATTTACAATATTCATTGATTTTTGCCATTGAAAAACATGTTTTTCATATACCAGAAATGTTTGAAGCTACTGACTGAATGAAAGGAGCTGGCATCTCACTCTCTTTGAATCTTCTTTATCATGCTAGGATTAGCAGGAAAAAGCAAAAAATTTCAGAATTGCACCTTGCAATGTGGAGATATTACTGTTTGTGCATTTACAATATTCATTGATTTTTGCCATTGAAAAACATGTTTTTCATATACCAGAAATGTTTGAAGCTACTGACTGAATGAAAGGAGCTGGCATCTCACTCTCTTTGAATCTTCTTTATCATGCTAGTTTTAACAGGAAAAAGCAAAAAATTTCAGAATTGCACCTTGCAATGTGGAGATATTACTGTTTGTGCATTTACAATATTCATTGATTTTTGCCATTGAAAAACGTCCAGAAATGTTTGAAGCTACTGACTGAATGAAAGGAGCTGGCATCTCACTCTCTTTGAATCTTCTTTATCATGCTAGGATTAGCAGGAAAAAGCAAAAAATTTCAGAATTGCACCTTGCAATGTGGAGATATTACTGTTTGTGCATTTACAATATTCATTGATTTTTGCCATTGAAAAACATGTTTTTCATATACCAGAAATGTTTGAAGCTACTGACTGAATGAAAGGAGCTGGCATCTCACTCTCTTTGAATCTTCTTTATCATGCTAGGATTAGCAGGAAAAAGCAAAAAATTTCAGAATTGCACCTTGCAATGTGGAGATATTACTGTTTGTGCATTTACAATATTCATTGATTTTTGCCATTGAAAAACATGTTTTTCATATACCAGAAATGTTTGAAGCTACTGACTGAATGAAAGGAGCTGGCATCTCACTCTCTTTGAATCTTCTTTATCATGCTAGGTTTAACAGGAAAAAGCAAAAAATTTCAGAATTGCACCTTGCAATGTGGAGATATTACTGTTTGTGCATTTACAATATTCATTGATTTTTGCCATTGAAAAACATGTTTTTCATATACCAGAAATGTTTGAAGCTACTGACTGAATGAAAGGAGCTGGCATCTCACTCTCTTTGAATCTTCTTTATCATGCTAGGATTAGCAGGAAAAAGCAAAAAATTTCTGAATTGCACCATGCAATGTGGAGATATTACTGTTTGTGCATTTACAATATTCATTGATTTTTGCCATTGAAAAACATGTTTTTCATATACCAGAAATGTTTGAAGCTACTGACTGAATGAAAGGAGCTGGCATCTCACTCTCTTTGAATCTTCTTTATCATGCTAGGATTAGCAGGAAAAAGCAAAAAATTTCAGAATTGCACCTTGCAATGTGGAGATATTACTGTTTGTGCATTTACAATATTCATTGATTTTTGCCATTGAAAAACGTCCAAAAATGTTTGAAGCTACTGACTGAATGAAAGGAGCTGGCATCTCACTCTCTTTGAATCTTCTTTATCATGCTAGGATTAGCAGGAAAAAGCAAAAAATTTCAGAATTGCACCTTGCAATGTGGAGATATTACTGTTTGTGCATTTACAATATTCATTGATTTTTGCCATTGAAAAACGTCCAGAAATGTTTGAAGCTACTGACTGAATGAAAGGAGCTGGCATCTCACTCTCTTTGAATCTTCTTTATCATGCTAGGATTAGCAGGAAAAAGCAAAAAATTTCAGAATTGCACCTTGCAATGTGGAGATATTACTGTTTGTGCATTTACAATATTCATTGATTTTTGCCATTAAAAAACATCATGTTATTCATATACCAGAAATGTTTGAAGCTACTGACTGAATGAATGGAGCTGGCATCTCACTCTCTTTGAATCTTCTTTATCATGCTAGGATTAGCAGGAAAAAGCAAAAAATTTCCGAATTGCACCTTGCAATGTGGAGATATTACTGTTTGTGCAATTACAATATTCATTGATTTTTGCCATTGAAAAACATGTTTTTCATATACCAGAAATGTTTGAAGCTACTGACTGAATGAAAGGAGCTGGCATCTCACTCTCTTTGAATCTTCTTTATCATGCTAGGATTAGCAGGAAAAAGCAAAAAATTTCAGAATTGCACCTTGCAATGTGGAGATATTACTGTTTGTGCATTTACAATATTCATTGATTTTTGCCATTGAAAAACATGTTTTTCATATACCAGAAATGTTTGAAGCTACTGACTGAATGAAAGGAGCTGGCATCTCACTCTCTTTGAATCTTCTTTATCATGCTAGGTTTAACAGGAAAAAGCAAAAAATTTCAGAATTGCACCTTGCAATGTGGAGATATTACTGTTTGTGCATTTACAATATTCATTGATTTTTGCCATTGAAAAACGTCCAGAAATGTTTGAAGCTACTGACTGAATGAAAGTAGCTGGCATCTCACTCTCTTTGAATCTTCTTTATCATGCTAGGATTAGCAGGAAAAAGCAAAAAATTTCAGAATTGCACCTTGCAATGTGGAGATATTACTGTTTGTGCATTTACAATATTCATAGATTTTTGCCATTGAAAAACATGTTTTTCATATACCAGAAATGTTTGAAGCTACTGACTGAATGAAAGGAGCTGGCATCTCACTCTCTTTGAATCTTCTTTATCATGCTAGGATTAACAGGAAAAAGCAAAAAATTTCAGAATTGCACCTTGCAATGTGGAGATATTACTGTTTGTGCATTTACAATATTCATTGATTTTTGCCATTGAAAAACGTCCAGAAATGTTTGAAGCTACTGACAATGAAAGGAGCTGGCATCTCACTCTCTTTGAATCTTCTTTATCATGCTAGGATTAGCAGGAAAAAGCAAAAAATTTCAGAATTGCACCTTGCAATGTGGAGATAATACTGTTTGTGCATTTACAATATTCATTGATTTTTGCCATTGAAAAACATCATGTTATTCATATACCAGAAATGTTTGAAGCTACTGACTGAATGAAAGGAGCTGGCATCTCACTCTCTTTGAATCTTCTTTATCATGCTAGGATTAGCAGGAAAAAGCAAAAAATTTCAGAATTGCACCTTGCAATGTGGAGATATTACTGTTTGTGCATTTACAATATTCATTGATTTTTGCCATTGAAAAACATGTTTTTCATATACCAGAAATGTTTGAAGCTACTGACTGAATGAAAGGAGCTGGCATCTCACTCTCTTTGAATCTTCTTTATCATGCTAGGATTAACAGGAAAAAGCAAAAAATTTCAGAATTGCACCTTGCAATGTGGAGATATTACTGTTTGTGCATTTACAATATTCATTGATTTTTGCCATTGAAAAACGTCCAGAAATGTTTGAAGCTACTGACTGAATGAAAGGAGCTGGCATCTCACTCTCTTTGAATCTTCTTTATCATGCTAGGATTAGCAGGAAAAAGCAAAAAATTTCAGAATTGCACCTTGCAATGTGGAGATATTACTGTTTGTGCATTTACAATATTCATTGATTTTTGCCATTGAAAAACATGTTTTTCATATACCAGAAATGTTTGAAGCTACTGACTGAATGAAAGGAGCTGGCATCTCACTCTCTTTGAATCTTCTTTATCATGCTAGGATTAGCAGGAAAAAGCAAAAAATTTCAGAATTGCACCTTGCAATGTGGAGATATTACTGTTTGTGCATTTACAATATTCATTGATTTTTGCCATTGAAAAACATGTTTTTCATATACCAGAAATGTTTGAAGCTACTGACTGAATGAAAGGAGCTGGCATCTCACTCTCTTTGAATCTTCTTTATCATGCTAGGTTTAACAGGAAAAAGCAAAACATTTCAGAATTGCACCTTGCAATGTGGAGATATTACTGTTTGTGCATTTACAATATTCATTGATTTTTGCCATTGAAAAACATGTTTTTCATATACCAGAAATGTTTGAAGCTACTGACTGAATGAAAGGAGCTGGCATCTCACTCTCTTTGAATCTTCTTTATCATGCTAGGATTAGCAGGAAAAAGCAAAAAATTTCTGAATTGCACCATGCAATGTGGAGATATTACTGTTTGTGCATTTACAATATTCATTGATTTTTGCCATTGAAAAACATGTTTTTCATATACCAGAAATGTTTGAAGCTACTGACTGAATGAAAGGAGCTGGCATCTCACTCTCTTTGAATCTTCTTTATCATGCTAGGATTAGCAGGAAAAAGCAAAAAATTTCAGAATTGCACCTTGCAATGTGGAGATATTACTGTTTGTGCATTTACAATATTCATTGATTTTTGCCATTGAAAAACGTCCAAAAATGTTTGAAGCTACTGACTGAATGAAAGGAGCTGGCATCTCACTCTCTTTGAATCTTCTTTATCATGCTAGGATTAGCAGGAAAAAGCAAAAAATTTCAGAATTGCACCTTGCAATGTGGAGATATTACTGTTTGTGCATTTACAATATTCATTGATTTTTGCCATTGAAAAACGTCCAGAAATGTTTGAAGCTACTGACTGAATGAAAGGAGCTGGCATCTCACTCTCTTTGAATCTTCTTTATCATGCTAGGATTAGCAGGAAAAAGCAAAAAATTTCAGAATTGCACCTTGCAATGTGGAGATATTACTGTTTGTGCATTTACAATATTCATTGATTTTTGCCTTTGAAAAACATGTTTTTCATATACCAGAAATGTTTGAAGCTACTGACTGAATGAAAGGAGCTGGCATCTCACTCTCTTTGAATCTTCTTTATCATGCTAGGTTTAACAGGAAAAAGCAAAAAATTTCAGAATTGCACCTTGCAATGTGGAGATATTACTGTTTGTGCATTTACAATATTCATTGATTTTTGCCATTGAAAAACGTCCAGAAATGTTTGAAGCTACTGACTGAATGAAAGTAGCTGGCATCTCACTCTCTTTGAATCTTCTTTATCATGCTAGGATTAGCAGGAAAAAGCAAAAAATTTCAGAATTGCACCTTGCAATGTGGAGATATTACTGTTTGTGCATTTACAATATTCATAGATTTTTGCCATTGAAAAACATGTTTTTCATATACCAGAAATGTTTGAAGCTACTGACTGAATGAAAGGAGCTGGCATCTCACTCTCTTTGAATCTTCTTTATCATGCTAGGATTAACAGGAAAAAGCAAAAAATTTCAGAATTGCACCTTGCAATGTGGAGATATTACTGTTTGTGCATTTACAATATTCATTGATTTTTGCCATTGAAAAACGTCCAGAAATGTTTGAAGCTACTGACTGAATGAAAGGAGCTGGCATCTCACTCTCTTTGAATCTTCTTTATCATGCTAGGATTAGCAGGAAAAAGCAAAAAATTTCAGAATTGCACCTTGCAATGTGGAGATATTACTGTTTGTGCATTTACAATATTCATTGATTTTTGCCATTGAAAAACATGTTTTTCATATACCAGAAATGTTTGAAGCTACTGACTGAATGAAAGGAGCTGGCATCTCACTCTCTTTGAATCTTCTTTATCATGCTAGGATTAGCAGGAAAAAGCAAAAAATTTCAGAATTGCACCTTGCAATGTGGAGATATTACTGTTTGTGCATTTACAATATTCATTGATTTTTGCCATTGAAAAACATGTTTTTCATATACCAGAAATGTTTGAAGCTACTGACTGAATGAAAGGAGCTGGCATCTCACTCTCTTTGAATCTTCTTTATCATGCTAGTTTTAACAGGAAAAAGCAAAAAATTTCAGAATTGCACCTTGCAATGTGGAGATATTACTGTTTGTGCATTTACAATATTCATTGATTTTTGCCATTGAAAAACATGTTTTTCATATACCAGAAATGTTTGAAGCTACTGACTGAATGAAAGGAACTGGCATCTCACTCTCTTTGAATCTTCATTATCATGCTAGGATTAGCAGGAAAAAGCAAAAAATTTCAGAATTGCACCTTGCAATGTGGAGATATTACTGTTTGTGCATTTACAATATTCATTGATTTTTGCCATTGAAAAACATGTTTTTCATATACCAGAAATGTTTGAAGCTACTGACTGAATGAAAGGAGCTGGCATCTCACTCTCTTTGAATCTTCTTTATCATGCTAGGTTTAACAGGAAAAAGCAAAAAATTTCAGAATTGCACCTTGCAATGTGGAGATATTACTGTTTGTGCATTTACAATATTCATTGATTTTTGCCATTGAAAAACGTCCAGAAATGTTTGAAGCTACTGACTGAATGAAAGGAGCTGGCATCTCACTCTCTTTGAATCTTCTTTATCATGCTAGGATTAGCAGGAAAAAGCAAAAAATTTCAGAATTGCACCTTGCAATGTGGAGATATTACTGTTTGTGCATTTACAATATTCATTGATTTTTGCCATTGAAAAACATGTTTTTCATATACCAGAAATGTTTGAAGCTACTGACTGAATGAAAGGAGCTGGCATCTCACTCTCTTTGAATCTTCTTTATCATGCTAGGATTAACAGGAAAAAGCAAAAAATTTCAGAATTGCACCTTGCAATGTGGAGATATTACTGTTTGTGCATTTACAATATTCATTGATTTTTGCCATTGAAAAACGTCCAGAAATGTTTGAAGCTACTGACAATGAAAGGAGCTGGCATCTCACTCTCTTTGAATCTTCTTTATCATGCTAGGATTAGCAGGAAAAAGCAAAAAATTTCAGAATTGCACCTTGCAATGTGGAGATATTACTGTTTGTGCATTTACAATATTCATTGATTTTTGCCATTGAAAAACATGTTTTTCATATACCAGAAATGTTTGAAGCTACTGACTGAATGAAAGGAGCTGGCATCTCACTCTCTTTGAATCTTCTTTATCATGCTAGGATTAACAGGAAAAAGCAAAAAATCTCAGAATTGCACCTTGCAATGTGGAGATATTACTGTTTGTGCATTTACAATATTCATTGATTTTTGCCATTGAAAAACGTCCAGAAATGTTTGAAGCTACTGACTGAATGAAAGGAGCTGGCATCTCACTCTATTTGAATCTTCTTTATCATGCTAGTATTAGCAGGAAAAAGCAAAAAATTTCAGAATTGCACCTTGCAATGTGGAGATATTACTGTTTGTGCATTTACAATATTCATTGATTTTTGCCATTGAAAAACGTCCAGAAATGTTTGAAGCTACTGACTGAATGAAAGGAGCTGGCATCTCACTCTCTTTGAATCTTCTTTATCATGCTAGGATTAGCAGGAAAAAGCAAAAAATTTCAGAATTGCACCTTGCAATGTGGAGATATTACTGTTTGTGCATTTACAATATTCATTGATTTTTGCCTTTGAAAAACATGTTTTTCATATACCAGAAATGTTTGAAGCTACTGACTGAATGAAAGGAGCTGGCATCTCACTCTCTTTGAATCTTCTTTATCATGCTAGGTTTAACAGGAAAAAGCAAAAAATTTCAGAATTGCACCTTGCAATGTGGAGATATTACTGTTTGTGCATTTACAATATTCATTGATTTTTGCCATTGAAAAACGTCCAGAAATGTTTGAAGCTACTGACTGAATGAAAGTAGCTGGCATCTCACTCTCTTTGAATCTTCTTTATCATGCTAGGATTAGCAGGAAAAAGCAAAAAATTTCAGAATTGCACCTTGCAATGTGGAGATATTACTGTTTGTGCATTTACAATATTCATAGATTTTTGCCATTGAAAAACATGTTTTTCATATACCAGAAATGTTTGAAGCTACTGACTGAATGAAAGGAGCTGGCATCTCACTCTCTTTGAATCTTCTTTATCATGCTAGGATTAACAGGAAAAAGCAAAAAATTTCAGAATTGCACCTTGCAATGTGGAGATATTACTGTTTGTGCATTTACAATATTCATTGATTTTTGCCATTGAAAAACGTCCAGAAATGTTTGAAGCTACTGACTGAATGAAAGGAGCTGGCATCTCACTCTCTTTGAATCTTCTTTATCATGCTAGGATTAGCAGGAAAAAGCAAAAAATTTCAGAATTGCACCTTGCAATGTGGAGATATTACTGTTTGTGCATTTACAATATTCATTGATTTTTGCCATTGAAAAACATGTTTTTCATATACCAGAAATGTTTGAAGCTACTGACTGAATGAAAGGAGCTGGCATCTCACTCTCTTTGAATCTTCTTTATCATGCTAGGATTAGCAGGAAAAAGCAAAAAATTTCAGAATTGCACCTTGCAATGTGGAGATATTACTGTTTGTGCATTTACAATATTCATTGATTTTTGCCATTGAAAAACATGTTTTTCATATACCAGAAATGTTTGAAGCTACTGACTGAATGAAAGGAGCTGGCATCTCACTCTCTTTGAATCTTCTTTATCATGCTAGTTTTAACAGGAAAAAGCAAAAAATTTCAGAATTGCACCTTGCAATGTGGAGATATTACTGTTTGTGCATTTACAATATTCATTGATTTTTGCCATTGAAAAACATGTTTTTCATATACCAGAAATGTTTGAAGCTACTGACTGAATGAAAGGAACTGGCATCTCACTCTCTTTGAATCTTCATTATCATGCTAGGATTAGCAGGAAAAAGCAAAAAATTTCAGAATTGCACCTTGCAATGTGGAGATATTACTGTTTGTGCATTTACAATATTCATTGATTTTTGCCATTGAAAAACATGTTTTTCATATACCAGAAATGTTTGAAGCTACTGACTGAATGAAAGGAGCTGGCATCTCACTCTCTTTGAATCTTCTTTATCATGCTAGGTTTAACAGGAAAAAGCAAAAAATTTCAGAATTGCACCTTGCAATGTGGAGATATTACTGTTTGTGCATTTACAATATTCATTGATTTTTGCCATTGAAAAACGTCCAGAAATGTTTGAAGCTACTGACTGAATGAAAGGAGCTGGCATCTCACTCTCTTTGAATCTTCTTTATCATGCTAGGATTAGCAGGAAAAAGCAAAAAATTTCAGAATTGCACCTTGCAATGTGGAGATATTACTGTTTGTGCATTTACAATATTCATTGATTTTTGCCATTGAAAAACATGTTTTTCATATACCAGAAATGTTTGAAGCTACTGACTGAATGAAAGGAGCTGGCATCTCACTCTCTTTGAATCTTCTTTATCATGCTAGGATTAACAGGAAAAAGCAAAAAATTTCAGAATTGCACCTTGCAATGTGGAGATATTACTGTTTGTGCATTTACAATATTCATTGATTTTTGCCATTGAAAAACGTCCAGAAATGTTTGAAGCTACTGACAATGAAAGGAGCTGGCATCTCACTCTCTTTGAATCTTCTTTATCATGCTAGGATTAGCAGGAAAAAGCAAAAAATTTCAGAATTGCACCTTGCAATGTGGAGATATTACTGTTTGTGCATTTACAATATTCATTGATTTTTGCCATTGAAAAACATGTTTTTCATATACCAGAAATGTTTGAAGCTACTGACTGAATGAAAGGAGCTGGCATCTCACTCTCTTTGAATCTTCTTTATCATGCTAGGATTAACAGGAAAAAGCAAAAAATCTCAGAATTGCACCTTGCAATGTGGAGATATTACTGTTTGTGCATTTACAATATTCATTGATTTTTGCCATTGAAAAACGTCCAGAAATGTTTGAAGCTACTGACTGAATGAAAGGAGCTGGCATCTCACTCTATTTGAATCTTCTTTATCATGCTAGTATTAGCAGGAAAAAGCAAAAAATTTCAGAATTGCACCTTGCAATGTGGAGATATTACTGTTTGTGCATTTACAATATTCATTGATTTTTGCCATTGAAAAACATCATGTTATTCATATACCAGAAATGTTTGAAGCTACTGACTGAATGAAAGGAGCTGGCATCTCACTCTCTTTGAATCTTCTTTATCATGCTAGGATTAGCAGGAAAAAGCAAAAAATTTCAGAATTGCACCTTGCAATGTGGAGATATTACTGTTTGTGCATTTACAATATTCATTGATTTTTGCCATTGAAAAACATGTTTTTCATATACCAGAAATGTTTGAAGCTACTGACTGAATGAAAGGAGCTGGCATCTCACTCTCTTTGAATCTTCTTTATCATGCTAGGATTAGCAGGAAAAAGCAAAAAATTTCAGAATTGCACCTTGCAATGTGGAGATATTACTGTTTGTGCATTTACAATATTCATTGATTTTTGCCATTGAAAAACATGTTTTTCATATACCAGAAATGTTTGAAGCTACTGACTGAATGAAAGGAGCTGGCATCTCACTCTCTTTGAATCTTCTTTATCATGCTAGGATTAGCAGGAAAAAGCAAAAAATTTCAGAATTGCACCTTGCAATGTGGAGATATTACTGTTTGTGCATTTACAATATTCATTGATTTTTGCCATTGAAAAACATGTTTTTCATATACCAGAAATGTTTGAAGCTACTGACTGAATGAAAGGAGCTGGCATCTCACTCTCTTTGAATCTTCTTTATCATGCTAGGATTAGCAGGAAAAAGCAAAAAATTTCAGAATTGCACCTTGCAATGTGGAGATATTACTGTTTGTGCATTTACAATATTCATTGATTTTTGCCATTGAAAAACGTCCAAAAATGTTTGAAGCTACTGACTGAATGAAAGGAGCTGGCA
This sequence comes from Phyllobates terribilis, assembly GCF_046119375.1. Lineage (NCBI taxonomy): Eukaryota > Metazoa > Chordata > Amphibia > Anura > Dendrobatidae > Phyllobates > Phyllobates terribilis. The sequence continues at coordinate 91,210 of NW_027364688.1, forward strand.
TCTCACTCTCTTTGAATCTTCTTTATCATGCTAGGATTAGCAGGAAAAAGCAAAAAATTTCAGAATTGCACCTTGCAATGTGGAGATATTACTGTTTGTGCATTTACAATATTCATTGATTTTTGCCATTGAAAAACATGTTTTTCATATACCAGAAATGTTTGAAGCTACTGACTGAATGAAAGGAGCTGGCATCTCACTCTCTTTGAATCTTCTTTATCATGCTAGGATTAACAGGAAAAAGCAAAAAATTTCAGAATTGCACCTTGCAATGTGGAGATATTACTGTTTGTGCATTTACAATATTCATTGATTTTTGCCATTGAAAAACGTCCAGAAATGTTTGAAGCTACTGACTGAATGAAAGGAGCTGGCATCTCACTCTCTTTGAATCTTCTTTATCATGCTAGTTTTAACAGGAAAAAGCAAAAAATTTCAGAATTGCACCTTGCAATGTGGAGATATTACTGTTTGTGCATTTACAATATTCATTGATTTTTGCCATTGAAAAACATGTTTTTCATATACCAGAAATGTTTGAAGCTACTGACTGAATGAAAGGAACTGGCATCTCACTCTCTTTGAATCTTCTTTATCATGCTAGGATTAGCAGGAAAAAGCAAAAAATTTCAGAATTGCACCTTGCAATGTGGAGATATTACTGTTTGTGCATTTACAATATTCATTGATTTTTGCCATTGAAAAACATGTTTTTCATATACCAGAAATGTTTGAAGCTACTGACTGAATGAAAGGAGCTGGCATCTCACTCTCTTTGAATCTTCTTTATCATGCTAGGTTAAACAGGAAAAAGCAAAAAATTTCAGAATTGCACCTTGCAATGTGGAGATATTACTGTTTGTGCATTTACAATATTCATTGATTTTTGCCATTGAAAAACGTCCAGAAATGTTTGAAGCTACTGACTGAATGAAAGGAGCTGGCATCTCACTCTCTTTGAATCTTCTTTATCATGCTAGGATTAGCAGGAAAAAGCAAAAAATTTCAGAATTGCACCTTGCAATGTGGAGATATTACTGTTTGTGCATTTACAATATTCATTGATTTTTGCCATTGAAAAACATGTTTTTCATATACCAGAAATGTTTGAAGCTACTGACTGAATGAAAGGAGCTGGCATCTCACTCTCTTTGAATCTTCTTTATCATGCTAGGATTAACAGGAAAAAGCAAAAAATTTCAGAATTGCACCTTGCAATGTGGAGATATTACTGTTTGTGCATTTACAATATTCATTGATTTTTGCCATTGAAAAACGTCCAGAAATGTTTGAAGCTACTGACAATGAAAGGAGCTGGCATCTCACTCTCTTTGAATCTTCTTTATCATGCTAGGATTAGCAGGAAAAAGCAAAAAATTTCAGAATTGCACCTTGCAATGTGGAGATATTACTGTTTGTGCATTTACAATATTCATTGATTTTTGCCATTGAAAAACATGTTTTTCATATACCAGAAATGTTTGAAGCTACTGACTGAATGAAAGGAGCTGGCATCTCACTCTCTTTGAATCTTCTTTATCATGCTAGGATTAACAGGAAAAAGCAAAAAATCTCAGAATTGCACCTTGCAATGTGGAGATATTACTGTTTGTGCATTTACAATATTCATTGATTTTTGCCATTGAAAAACGTCCAGAAATGTTTGAAGCTACTGACTGAATGAAAGGAGCTGGCATCTCACTCTATTTGAATCTTCTTTATCATGCTAGTATTAGCAGGAAAAAGCAAAAAATTTCAGAATTGCACCTTGCAATGTGGAGATATTACTGTTTGTGCATTTACAATATTCATTGATTTTTGCCATTGAAAAACATCATGTTATTCATATACCAGAAATGTTTGAAGCTACTGACTGAATGAAAGGAGCTGGCATCTCACTCTCTTTGAATCTTCTTTATCATGCTAGGATTAGCAGGAAAAAGCAAAAAATTTCAGAATTGCACCTTGCAATGTGGAGATATTACTGTTTGTGCATTTACAATATTCATTGATTTTTGCCATTGAAAAACATGTTTTTCATATACCAGAAATGTTTGAAGCTACTGACTGAATGAAAGGAGCTGGCATCTCACTCTCTTTGAATCTTCTTTATCATGCTAGGATTAGCAGGAAAAAGCAAAAAATTTCAGAATTGCACCTTGCAATGTGGAGATATTACTGTTTGTGCATTTACAATATTCATTGATTTTTGCCATTGAAAAACATGTTTTTCATATACCAGAAATGTTTGAAGCTACTGACTGAATGAAAGGAGCTGGCATCTCACTCTCTTTGAATCTTCTTTATCATGCTAGGATTAGCAGGAAAAAGCAAAAAATTTCAGAATTGCACCTTGCAATGTGGAGATATTACTGTTTGTGCATTTACAATATTCATTGATTTTTGCCATTGAAAAACATGTTTTTCATATACCAGAAATGTTTGAAGCTACTGACTGAATGAAAGGAGCTGGCATCTCACTCTCTTTGAATCTTCTTTATCATGCTAGGATTAGCAGGAAAAAGCAAAAAATTTCAGAATTGCACCTTGCAATGTGGAGATATTACTGTTTGTGCATTTACAATATTCATTGATTTTTGCCATTGAAAAACGTCCAAAAATGTTTGAAGCTACTGACTGAATGAAAGGAGCTGGCATCTCACTCTCTTTGAATCTTCTTTATCATGCTAGGATTAGCAGGAAAAAGCAAAAAATTTCAGAATTGCACCTTGCAATGTGGAGATATTACTGTTTGTGCATTTACAATATTCATTGATTTTTGCCATTGAAAAACATGTTTTTCATATACCAGAAATGTTTGAAGCTACTGACTGAATGAAAGGAGCTGGCATCTCACTCTCTTTGAATCTTCTTTATCATGCTAGGATTAACAGGAAAAAGCAAAAAATTTCAGAATTGCACCTTGCAATGTGGAGATATTACTGTTTGTGCATTTACAATATTCATTGATTTTTGCCATTGAAAAACGTCCAGAAATGTTTGAAGCTACTGACTGAATGAAAGGAGCTGGCATCTCACTCTCTTTGAATCTTCTTTATCATGCTAGGATTAGCAGGAAAAAGCAAAAAATTTCAGAATTGCACCTTGCAATGTGGAGATATTACTGTTTGTGCATTTACAATATTCATTGATTTTTGCCATTGAAAAACATGTTTTTCATATACCAGAAATGTTTGAAGCTACTGACTGAATGAAAGGAGCTGGCATCTCACTCTCTTTGAATCTTCTTTATCATGCTAGGATTAGCAGGAAAAAGCAAAAAATTTCAGAATTGCACCTTGCAATGTGGAGATATTACTGTTTGTGCATTTACAATATTCATTGATTTTTGCCATTGAAAAACATGTTTTTCATATACCAGAAATGTTTGAAGCTACTGACTGAATGAAAGGAGCTGGCATCTCACTCTCTTTGAATCTTCTTTATCATGCTAGGTTTAACAGGAAAAAGCAAAAAATTTCAGAATTGCACCTTGCAATGTGGAGATATTACTGTTTGTGCATTTACAATATTCATTGATTTTTGCCACTGAAAAACATGTTTTTCATATACCAGAAATGTTTGAAGCTACTGACTGAATGAAAGGAGCTGGCATCTCACTCTCTTTGAATCTTCTTTATCATGCTAGGATTAGCAGGAAAAAGCAAAAAATTTCTGAATTGCACCATGCAATGTGGAGATATTACTGTTTGTGCATTTACAATATTCATTGATTTTTGCCATTGAAAAACATGTTTTTCATATACCAGAAATGTTTGAAGCTACTGACTGAATGAAAGGAGCTGGCATCTCACTCTCTTTGAATCTTCTTTATCATGCTAGGATTAGCAGGAAAAAGCAAAAAATTTCAGAATTGCACCTTGCAATGTGGAGATATTACTGTTTGTGCTTTTACAATATTCATTGATTTTTGCCATTGAAAAACGTCCAAAAATGTTTGAAGCTACTGACTGAATGAAAGGAGCTGGCATCTCACTCTCTTTGAATCTTCTTTATCATGCTAGGATTAGCAGGAAAAAGCAAAAAATTTCAGAATTGCACCTTGCAATGTGGAGATATTACTGTTTGTGCATTTACAATATTCATTGATTTTTGCCATTGAAAAACGTCCAGAAATGTTTGAAGCTACTGACTGAATGAAAGGAGCTGGCATCTCACTCTCTTTGAATCTTCTTTATCATGCTAGGATTAGCATGAAAAAGCAAAAAATTTCAGAATTGCACCTTGCAATGTGGAGATATTACTGTTTGTGCATTTACAATATTCATTGATTTTTGCCATTAAAAAACATCATGTTATTCATATACCAGAAATGTTTGAAGCTACTGACTGAATGAATGGAGCTGGCATCTCACTCTCTTTGAATCTTCTTTATCATGCTAGGATTAGCAGGAAAAAGCAAAAAATTTCCGAATTGCACCTTGCAATGTGGAGATATTACTGTTTGTGCAATTACAATATTCATTGATTTTTGCCATTGAAAAACATGTTTTTCATATACCAGAAATGTTTGAAGCTACTGACTGAATGAAAGGAGCTGGCATCTCACTCTCTTTGAATCTTCTTTATCATGCTAGGATTAGCAGGAAAAAGCAAAAAATTTCAGAATTGCACCTTGCAATGTGGAGATATTACTGTTTGTGCATTTACAATATTCATTGATTTTTGCCATTGAAAAACATGTTTTTCATATACCAGAAATGTTTGAAGCTACTGACTGAATGAAAGGAGCTGGCATCTCACTCTCTTTGAATCTTCTTTATCATGCTAGGTTTAACAGGAAAAAGCAAAAAATTTCAGAATTGCACCTTGCAATGTGGAGATATTACTGTTTGTGCATTTACAATATTCATTGATTTTTGCCATTGAAAAACGTCCAGAAATGTTTGAAGCTACTGACTGAATGAAAGGAGCTGGCATCTCACTCTCTTTGAATCTTCTTTATCATGCTAGGATTAGCAGGAAAAAGCAAAAAATTTCAGAATTGCACCTTGCAATGTGGAGATATTACTGTTTGTGCATTTACAATATTCATTGATTTTTGCCATTGAAAAACATGTTTTTCATATACCAGAAATGTTTGAAGCTACTGACTGAATGAAAGGAGCTGGCATCTCACTCTCTTTGAATCTTCTTTATCATGCTAGGATTAACAGGAAAAAGCAAAAAATTTCAGAATTGCACCTTGCAATGTGGAGATATTACTGTTTGTGCATTTACAATATTCATTGATTTTTGCCATTGAAAAACGTCCAGAAATGTTTGAAGCTACTGACTGAATGAAAGGAGCTGGCATCTCACTCTCTTTGAATCTTCTTTATCATGCTAGGATTAGCAGGAAAAAGCAAAAAATTTCAGAATTGCACCTTGCAATGTGGAGATATTACTGTTTGTGCATTTACAATATTCATTGATTTTTGCCATTGAAAAACATGTTTTTCATATACCAGAAATGTTTGAAGCTACTGACTGAATGAAAGGAGCTGGCATCTCACTCTCTTTGAATCTTCTTTATCATGCTAGTTTTAACAGGAAAAAGCAAAAAATTTCAGAATTGCACCTTGCAATGTGGAGATATTACTGTTTGTGCATTTACAATATTCATTGATTTTTGCCATTGAAAAACATGTTTTTCATATACCAGAAATGTTTGAAGCTACTGACTGAATGAAAGGAGCTGGCATCTCACTCTCTTTGTATCTTCTTTATCATGCTAGGATTAGCAGGAAAAAGCAAAAAATTTCAGAATTGCACCTTGCAATGTGGAGATATTACTGTTTGTGCATTTACAATATTCATTGATTTTTGCCATTGAAAAACATGTTTTTCATATACCAGAAATGTTTGAAGCTACTGACTGAATGAAAGGAGCTGGCATCTCACTCTCTTTGAATCTTCTTTATCATGCTAGGTTTAACAGGAAAAAGCAAAAAATTTCAGAATTGCACCTTGCAATGTGGAGATATTACTGTTTGTGCATTTACAATATTCATTGATTTTTGCCATTGAAAAACGTCCAGAAATGTTTGAAGCTACTGACTGAATGAAAGGAGCTGGCATCTCACTCTCTTTGAATCTTCTTTATCATGCTAGGATTAGCAGGAAAAAGCAAAAAATTTCAGAATTGCACCTTGCAATGTGGAGATATTACTGTTTGTGCATTTACAATATTCATTGATTTTTGCCATTGAAAAACATGTTTTTCATATACCAGAAATGTTTGAAGCTACTGACTGAATGAAAGGAGCTGGCATCTCACTCTCTTTGAATCTTCTTTATCATGCTAGGATTAACAGGAAAAAGCAAAAAATTTCAGAATTGCACCTTGCAATGTGGAGATATTACTGTTTGTGCATTTACAATATTCATTGATTTTTGCCATTGAAAAACGTCCAGAAATGTTTGAAGCTACTGACAATGAAAGGAGCTGGCATCTCACTCTCTTTGAATCTTCTTTATCATGCTAGGATTAGCAGGAAAAAGCAAAAAAATTTCAGAATTGCACCTTGCAATGTGGAGATATTACTGTTTGTGCATTTACAATATTCATTGATTTTTGCCATTGAAAAACATGTTTTTCATATACCAGAAATGTTTGAAGCTACTGACTGAATGAAAGGAGCTGGCATCTCACTCTCTTTGAATCTTCTTTATCATGCTAGGATTAACAGGAAAAAGCAAAAAATTTCAGAATTGCACCTTGCAATGTGGAGATATTACTGTTTGTGCATTTACAATATTCATTGATTTTTGCCATTGAAAAACATGTTTTTCATATACCAGAAATGTTTGAAGCTACTGACTGAATGAAAGGAGCTGGCATCTCACTCTCTTTGAATCTTCTTTATCATGCTAGGATTAACAGGAAAAAGCAAAAAATTTCAGAATTGCACCTTGCAATGTGGAGATATTACTGTTTGTGCATTTACAATATTCATTGATTTTTGCCATTGAAAAACGTCCAGAAATGTTTGAAGCTACTGACAATGAAAGGAGCTGGCATCTCACTCTCTTTGAATCTTCTTTATCATGCTAGGATTAGCAGGAAAAAGCAAAAAATTTCAGAATTGCACCTTGCAATGTGGAGATATTACTGTTTGTGCATTTACAATATTCATTGATTTTTGCCATTGAAAAACATGTTTTTCATATACCAGAAATGTTTGAAGCTACTGACTGAATGAAAGGAGCTGGCATCTCACTCTCTTTGAATCTTCTTTATCATGCTAGGATTTACAGGAAAAAGCAAAAAATTTCAGAATTGCACCTTGCAATGTGGAGATATTACTGTTTGTGCATTTACAATATTCATTGATTTTTGCCATTGAAAAACGTCCAGAAATGTTTGAAGCTACTGACTGAATGAAAGGAGCTGGCATCTCACTCTATTTGAATCTTCTTTATCATGCTAGTATTAGCAGGAAAAAGCAAAAAATTTCAGAATTGCACCTTGCAATGTGGAGATATTACTGTTTGTGCATTTACAATATTCATTGATTTTTGCCATTGAAAAACATCATGTTATTCATATACCAGAAATGTTTGAAGCTACTGACTGAATGAAAGGAGCTGGCATCTCACTCTCTTTGAATCTTCTTTATCATGCTAGGATTAGCAGGAAAAAGCAAAAAATTTCAGAATTGCACCTTGCAATGTGGAGATATTACTGTTTGTGCATTTACAATATTCATTGATTTTTGCCATTGAAAAACATGTTTTTCATATACCAGAAATGTTTGAAGCTACTGACTGAATGAAAGGAGCTGGCATCTCACTCTCTTTGAATCTTCTTTATCATGCTAGGATTAGCAGGAAAAAGCAAAAAATTTCAGAATTGCACCTTGCAATGTGGAGATATTACTGTTTGTGCATTTACAATATTCATTGATTTTTGCCATTGAAAAACATGTTTTTCATATACCAGAAATGTTTGAAGCTACTGACTGAATGAAAGGAGCTGGCATCTCACTCTCTTTGAATCTTCTTTATCATGCTAGGATTAGCAGGAAAAAGCAAAAAATTTCAGAATTGCACCTTGCAATATGGAGATATTACTGTTTGTGCATTTACAATATTCATTGATTTTTGCCATTGAAAAACGTCCAGAAATGTTTGAAGCTACTGACTGAATGAAAGGAGCTGGCATCTCACTCTTTGAATCTTCTTTATCATGCTAGGATTAGCAGGAAAAAGCAAAAAATTTCAGAATTGCACCTTGCAATGTGGAGATATTACTGTTTGTGCATTTACAATATTCATTGATTTTTGCCATTGAAAAACATGTTTTTCATATACCAGAAATGTTTGAAGCTACTGACTGAATGAAAGGAGCTGGCATCTCACTCTCTTTGAATCTTCTTTATCATGCTAGGATTAGCAGGAAAAAGCAAAAAATTTCAGAATTGCACCTTGCAATGTGGAGATATTACTGTTTGTGCATTTACAATATTCATTGATTTTTGCCATTGAAAAACATGTTTTTCATATACCAGAAATGTTTGAAGCTACTGACTGAATGAAAGGAGCTGGCATCTCACTCTCTTTGAATCTTCTTTATCATGCTAGGATTAACAGGAAAAAGCAAAAAATTTCAGAATTGCACCTTGCAATGTGGAGATATTACTGTTTGTGCATTTACAATATTCATTGATTTTTGCCATTGAAAAACGTCCAGAAATGTTTGAAGCTACTGACAATGAAAGGAGCTGGCATCTCACTCTCTTTGAATCTTCTTTATCATGCTAGGATTAGCAGGAAAAAGCAAAAAATTTCAGAATTGCACCTTGCAATGTGGAGATATTACTGTTTGTGCATTTACAATATTCATTGATTTTTGCCATTGAAAAACATGTTTTTCATATACCAGAAATGTTTGAAGCTACTGACTGAATGAAAGGAGCTGGCATCTCACTCTCTTTGAATCTTCTTTATCATGCTAGGATTTACAGGAAAAAGCAAAAAATTTCAGAATTGCACCTTGCAATGTGGAGATATTACTGTTTGTGCATTTACAATATTCATTGATTTTTGCCATTGAAAAACGTCCAGAAATGTTTGAAGCTACTGACTGAATGAAAGGAGCTGGCATCTCACTCTATTTGAATCTTCTTTATCATGCTAGTATTAGCAGGAAAAAGCAAAAAATTTCAGAATTGCACCTTGCAATGTGGAGATATTACTGTTTGTGCATTTACAATATTCATTGATTTTTGCCATTGAAAAACATCATGTTATTCATATACCAGAAATGTTTGAAGCTACTGACTGAATGAAAGGAGCTGGCATCTCACTCTCTTTGAATTTTCTTTATCATGCTAGGATTAGCAGGAAAAAGCAAAAAATTTCAGAATTGCACCTTGCAATGTGGAGATATTACTGTTTGTGCATTTACAATATTCATTGATTTTTGCCATTGAAAAACATGTTTTTCATATACCAGAAATGTTTGAAGCTACTGACTGAATGAAAGGAGCTGGCATCTCACTCTCTTTGAATCTTCTTTATCATGCTAGGATTAGCAGGAAAAAGCAAAAAATTTCAGAATTGCACCTTGCAATGTGGAGATATTACTGTTTGTGCATTTACAATATTCATTGATTTTTGCCATTGAAAAACATGTTTTTCATATACCAGAAATGTTTGAAGCTACTGACTGAATGAAAGGAGCTGGCATCTCACTCTCTTTGAATCTTCTTTATCATGCTAGGATTAGCAGGAAAAAGCAAAAAATTTCAGAATTGCACCTTGCAATGTGGAGATATTACTGTTTGTGCATTTACAATATTCATTGATTTTTGCCATTGAAAAACGTCCAGAAATGTTTGAAGCTACTGACTGAATGAAAGGAGCTGGCATCTCACTCTTTGAATCTTCTTTATCATGCTAGGATTAGCAGGAAAAAGCAAAAAATTTCAGAATTGCACCTTGCAATGTGGAGATATTACTTTTTGTGCACTTACAATATTCATTGATTTTTGCCATTGAAAAACGTCCAAAAATGTTTGAAGCTACTGACTGAATGAAAGGAGCTGGCATCTCACTCTCATTGAATCTTCTTTGTCATGCTAGGATTAGCAGGAAAAAGCAAAAAATTTCAGAATTGCACCTTGCAATGTGGAGATATTACTGTTTGTGCATTTACAATATTCATTGATTTTTGCCATTGAAAAACATCGTTATTCATATACCAGAAATGTTTGAAGCTACTGACTGAATGAAAGGAGCTGGCATCTCACTCTCTTTGAATCTTCTTTATCATGCTAGGATTAGCAGGAAAAAGCAAAAAATTTCCGAATTGCACCTTGCAATGTGGAGATATTACTGTTTGTGCATTTACAATATTCATTGATTTTTGCCATTGAAAAACATGTTTTTCATATACCAGAAATGTTTGAAGCTACTGACTGAATGAAAGGAGCTGGCATCTCACTCTCTTTGAATCTTCTTTATCATGCTAGGATTAGCAGGAAAAAGCAAAAAATTTCAGAATTGCACCTTGCAATGTGGAGATATTACTGTTTGTGCATTTACAATATTCATTGATTTTTGCCATTGAAAAACATGTTTTTCATATACCAGAAATGTTTGAAGCTACTGACTGAATGAAAGGAGCTGGCATCTCACTCTCTTTGAATCTTCTTTATCATGCTAGGATTAGCAGGAAAAAGCAAAACATTTCAGAATTGCACCTTGCAATGTGGAGATATTACTGTTTGTGCATTTACAATATTCATTGATTTTTGCCATTGAAAAACATGTTTTTCATATACCAGAAATGTTTGAAGCTACTGACTGAATGAAAGGAGCTGGCATCTCACTCTCTTTGAATCTTCTTTATCATGCTACGTTTAACAGGAAAAAGCAAAAAATTTCAGAATTGCACCTTGCAATGTGGAGATATTACTGTTTGTGCATTTACAATATTCATTGATTTTTGCCATTGAAAAACATGTTTTTCATATACCAGAAATGTTTGAAGCTACTGACTGAATGAAAGGAGCTGGCATCTCACTCTCTTTGAATCTTCTTTATCATGCTAGGATTAGCAGGAAAAAGCAAAAAATTTCTGAATTGCACCATGCAATGTGGAGATATTACTGTTTGTGCATTTACAATATTCATTGATTTTTGCCATTGAAAAACATGTTTTTCATATACCAGAAATGTTTGAAGCTACTGACTGAATGAAAGGAGCTGGCATCTCACTCTCTTTGAATCTTCTTTATCATGCTAGGATTAGCAGGAAAAAGCAAAAAATTTCAGAATTGCACCTTGCAATGTGGAGATATTACTGTTTGTGCATTTACAATATTCATTGATTTTTGCCATTGAAAAACGTCCAAAAATGTTTGAAGCTATTGACTGAATGAAAGGAGATGGCATCTCACTCTCTTTGAATCTTCTTTATCATGCTAGGATTAGCAGGAAAAAGCAAAAAATTTCAGAATTGCACCTTGCAATGTGGAGATATTACTGTTTGTGCATTTACAATATTCATTGATTTTTGCCATTGAAAAACATGTTTTTCATATACCAGAAATGTTTGAAGCTACTGACTGAATGAAAGGAGCTGGCATCTCACTCTCTTTGAATCTTCTTTATCATGCTAGGATTAACAGGAAAAAGCAAAAAATTTCAGAATTGCACCTTGCAATGTGGAGATATTACTGTTTGTGCATTTACAATATTCATTGATTTTTGCCATTGAAAAACGTCCAGAAATGTTTGAAGCTACTGACTGAATGAAAGGAGCTGGCATCTCACTCTCTTTGAATCTTCTTTATCATGCTAGGATTAGCAGGAAAAAGCAAAAAATTTCAGAATTGCACCTTGCAATGTGGAGATATTACTGTTTGTGCATTTACAATATTCATTGATTTTTGCCATTGAAAAACATGTTTTTCATATACCAGAAATGTTTGAAGCTACTGACTGAATGAAAGGAGCTGGCATCTCACTCTCTTTGAATCTTCTTTATCATGCTAGGATTAGCAGGAAAAAGCAAAAAATTTCAGAATTGCACCTTGCAATGTGGAGATATTACTGTTTGTGCATTTACAATATTCATTGATTTTTGCCATTGAAAAACATGTTTTTCATATACCAGAAATGTTTGAAGCTACTGACTGAATGAAAGGAGCTGGCATCTCACTCTCTTTGAATCTTCTTTATCATGCTAGGATTAGCAGGAAAAAGCAAAAAATTTCAGAATTGCACCTTGCAATGTGGAGATATTACTGTTTGTGCATTTACAATATTCATTGATTTTTGCCATTGAAAAACATGTTTTTCATATACCAGAAATGTTTGAAGCTACTGACTGAATGAAAGGAGCTGGCATCTCACTCTCTTTGAATCTTCTTTATCATGCTACGTTTAACAGGAAAAAGCAAAAAATTTCAGAATTGCACCTTGCAATGTGGAGATATTACTGTTTGTGCATTTACAATATTCATTGATTTTTGCCATTGAAAAACATGTTTTTCATATACCAGAAATGTTTGAAGCTACTGACTGAATGAAAGGAGCTGGCATCTCACTCTCTTTGAATCTTCTTTATCATGCTAGGATTAGCAGGAAAAAGCAAAAAATTTCTGAATTGCACCATGCAATGTGGAGATATTACTGTTTGTGCATTTACAATATTCATTGATTTTTGCCATTGAAAAACATGTTTTTCATATACCAGAAATGTTTGAAGCTACTGACTGAATGAAAGGAGCTGGCATCTCACTCTCTTTGAATCTTATTTATCATGCTAGGATTAGCAGGAAAAAGCAAAAAATTTCAGAATTGCACCTTGCAATGTGGAGATATTACTGTTTGTGCATTTACAATATTCATTGATTTTTGCCATTGAAAAACGTCCAAAAATGTTTGAAGCTACTGACTGAATGAAAGGAGCTGGCATCTCACTCTCTTTGAATCTTCTTTATCATGCTAGGATTAGCAGGAAAAAGCAAAAAATTTCAGAATTGCACCTTGCAATGTGGAGATATTACTGTTTGTGCATTTACAATATTCATTGATTTTTGCCATTGAAAAACATGTTTTTCATATACCAGAAATGTTTGAAGCTACTGACTGAATGAAAGGAGCTGGCATCTCACTCTCTTTGAATCTTCTTTATCATGCTAGGATTAACAGGAAAAAGCAAAAAATTTCAGAATTGCACCTTGCAATGTGGAGATATTACTGTTTGTGCATTTACAATATTCATTGATTTTTGCCATTGAAAAACGTCCAGAAATGTTTGAAGCTACTGACTGAATGAAAGGAGCTGGCATCTCACTCTCTTTGAATCTTCTTTATCATGCTAGGATTAGCAGGAAAAAGCAAAAAATTTCAGAATTGCACCTTGCAATGTGGAGATATTACTGTTTGTGCATTTACAATATTCATTGATTTTTGCCATTGAAAAACATGTTTTTCATATACCAGAAATGTTTGAAGCTACTGACTGAATGAAAGGAGCTGGCATCTCACTCTCTTTGAATCTTCTTTATCATGCTAGGATTAACAGGAAAAAGAAAAAAATTTCAGAATTGCACCTTGCAATGTGGAGATATTACTGTTTGTGCATTTACAATATTCATTGATTTTTGCCATTGAAAAACATGTTTTTCATATACCAGAAATGTTTGAAGCTACTGACTGAATGAAAGGAGCTGGCATCTCACTCTCTTTGAATCTTCTTTATCATGCTAGGATTAACAGGAAAAAGCAAAAAATTTCAGAATTGCACCTTGCAATGTGGAGATATTACTGTTTGTGCATTTACAATATTCATTGATTTTTGCCATTGAAAAACGTCCAGAAATGTTTGAAGCTACTGACTGAATGAAAGGAGCTGGCATCTCACTCTCTTTGAATCTTCTTTATCATGCTAGGATTAGCAGGAAAAAGCAAAAAATTTCAGAATTGCACCTTGCAATGTGGAGATATTACTGTTTGTGCATTTACAATATTCATTGATTTTTGCCATTGAAAAACGTCCAGAAATGTTTGAAGCTACTGACTGAATGAAAGGAGCTGGCATCTCACTCTCTTTGAATCTTCTTTATCATGCTAGGATTAGCAGGAAAAAGCAAAAAATTTCAGAATTGCACCTTGCAATGTGGAGATATTACTGTTTGTGCATTTACAATATTCATTGATTTTTGCCATTGAAAAACATGTTTTTCATATACCAGAAATGTTTGAAGCTACTGACTGAATGAAAGGAGCTGGCATCTCACTCTCTTTGAATCTTCTTTATCATGCTAGGATTAGCAGGAAAAAGCAAAAAATTTCTGAATTGCACCATGCAATGTGGAGATATTACTGTTTGTGCATTTACAATATTCATTGATTTTTGCCATTGAAAAACATGTTTTTCATATACCAGAAATGTTTGAAGCTACTGACTGAATGAAAGGAGCTGGCATCTCACTCTATTTGAATCTTATTTATCATGCTAGGATTAGCAGGAAAAAGCAAAAAATTTCAGAATTGCACCTTGCAATGTGGAGATATTACTGTTTGTGCATTTACAATATTCATTGATTTTTGCCATTGAAAAACGTCCAAAAATGTTTGAAGCTACTGACTGAATGAAAGGAGCTGGCATCTCACTCTCTTTGAATCTTCTTTATCATGCTAGGATTAGCAGGAAAAAGCAAAAAATTTCAGAATTGCACCTTGCAATGTGGAGATATTACTGTTTGTGCATTTACAATATTCATTGATTTTTGCCATTGAAAAACATGTTTTTCATATACCAGAAATGTTTGAAGCTACTGACTGAATGAAAGGAGCTGGCATCTCACTCTCTTTGAATCTTCTTTATCATGCTAGGATTAGCAGGAAAAAGCAAAAAATTTCAGAATTGCACCTTGCAATGTGGAGATATTACTGTTTGTGCATTTACAATATTCATTGATTTTTGCCATTGAAAAACATGTTTTTCATATACCAGAAATGTTTGAAGCTACTGACTGAATGAAAGGAGCTGGCATCTCACTCTCTTTGAATCTTCTTTATCATGCTAGGTTTAACAGGAAAAAGCAAAAAATTTCAGAATTGCACCTTGCAATGTGGAGATATTACTGTTTGTGCATTTACAATATTCATTGATTTTTGCCATTGAAAAACATGTTTTTCATATACCAGAAATGTTTGAAGCTACTGACTGAATGAAAGGAGCTGGCATCTCACTCTCTTTGAATCTTCTTTATCATGCTAGGATTAGCAGGAAAAAGCAAAAAATTTCTGAATTGCACCATGCAATGTGGAGATATTACTGTTTGTGCATTTACAATATTCATTGATTTTTGCCATTGAAAAACATGTTTTTCATATACCAGAAATGTTTGAAGCTACTGACTGAATGAAAGGAGCTGGCATCTCACTCTCTTTGAATCTTCTTTATCATGCTAGGATTAGCAGGAAAAAGCAAAAAATTTCAGAATTGCACCTTGCAATGTGGAGATATTACTGTTTGTGCATTTACAATATTCATTGATTTTTGCCATTGAAAAACGTCCAAAAATGTTTGAAGCTACTGACTGAATGAAAGGAGCTGGCATCTCACTCTCTTTGAATCTTCTTTATCATGCTAGGATTAGCAGGAAAAAGCAAAAAATTTCAGAATTGCACCTTGCAATGTGGAGATATTACTGTTTGTGCATTTACAATATTCATTGATTTTTGCCATTGAAAAACGTCCAGAAATGTTTGAAGCTACTGACTGAATGAAAGGAGCTGGCATCTCACTCTCTTTGAATCTTCTTTATCATGCTAGGATTAGCAGGAAAAAGCAAAAAATTTCAGAATTGCACCTTGCAATGTGGAGATATTACTGTTTGTGCATTTACAATATTCATTGATTTTTGCCATTAAAAAACATCATGTTATTCATATACCAGAAATGTTTGAAGCTACTGACTGAATGAATGGAGCTGGCATCTCACTCTCTTTGAATCTTCTTTATCATGCTAGGATTAGCAGGAAAAAGCAAAAAATTTCCGAATTGCACCTTGCAATGTGGAGATATTACTGTTTGTGCAATTACAATATTCATTGATTTTTGCCATTGAAAAACATGTTTTTCATATACCAGAAATGTTTGAAGCTACTGACTGAATGAAAGGAGCTGGCATCTCACTCTCTTTGAATCTTCTTTATCATGCTAGGATTAGCAGGAAAAAGCAAAAAATTTCAGAATTGCACCTTGCAATGTGGAGATATTACTGTTTGTGCATTTACAATATTCATTGATTTTTGCCATTGAAAAACATGTTTTTCATATACCAGAAATGTTTGAAGCTACTGACTGAATGAAAGGAGCTGGCATCTCACTCTCTTTGAATCTTCTTTATCATGCTAGGTTTAACAGGAAAAAGCAAAAAATTTCAGAATTGCACCTTGCAATGTGGAGATATTACTGTTTGTGCATTTACAATATTCATTGATTTTTGCCATTGAAAAACGTCCAGAAATGTTTGAAGCTACTGACTGAATGAAAGGAGCTGGCATCTCACTCTCTTTGAATCTTCTTTATCATGCTAGGATTAGCAGGAAAAAGCAAAAAATTTCAGAATTGCACCTTGCAATGTGGAGATATTACTGTTTGTGCATTTACAATATTCATTGATTTTTGCCATTGAAAAACATGTTTTTCATATACCAGAAATGTTTGAAGCTACTGACTGAATGAAAGGAGCTGGCATCTCACTCTCTTTGAATCTTCTTTATCATGCTAGGATTAGCAGGAAAAAGCAAAAAATTTCAGAATTGCACCTTGCAATGTGGAGATATTACTGTTTGTGCATTTACAATATTCATTGATTTTTGCCATTGAAAAACATGTTTTTCATATACCAGAAATGTTTGAAGCTACTGACTGAATGAAAGGAGCTGGCATCTCACTCTCTTTGAATCTTCTTTATCATGCTAGTTTTAACAGGAAAAAGCAAAAAATTTCAGAATTGCACCTTGCAATGTGGAGATATTACTGTTTGTGCATTTACAATATTCATTGATTTTTGCCATTGAAAAACATGTTTTTCATATACCAGAAATGTTTGAAGCTACTGACTGAATGAAAGGAGCTGGCATCTCACTCTCTTTGAATCTTCTTTATCATGCTAGGATTAGCAGGAAAAAGCAAAAAATTTCAGAATTGCACCTTGCAATGTGGAGATATTACTGTTTGTGCATTTACAATATTCATTGATTTTTGCCATTGAAAAACATGTTTTTCATATACCAGAAATGTTTGAAGCTACTGACTGAATGAAAGGAGCTGGCATCTCACTCTCTTTGAATCTTCTTTATCATGCTAGGTTTAACAGGAAAAAGCAAAAAATTTCAGAATTGCACCTTGCAATGTGGAGATATTACTGTTTGTGCATTTACAATATTCATTGATTTTTGCCATTGAAAAACGTCCAGAAATGTTTGAAGCTACTGACTGAATGAAAGGAGCTGGCATCTCACTCTCTTTGAATCTACTTTATCATGCTAGGATTAGCAGGAAAAAGCAAAAAAAATTCAGAATTGCACCTTGCAATGTGGAGATATTACTGTTTGTGCATTTACAATATTCATTGATTTTTGCCATTGAAAAACATGTTTTTCATATACCAGAAATGTTTGAAGCTACTGACTGAATGAAAGGAGCTGGCATCTCACTCTCTTTGAATCTTCTTTATCATGCTAGGATTAACAGGAAAAAGCAAAAAATTTCAGAATTGCACCTTGCAATGTGGAGATATTACTGTTTGTGCATTTACAATATTCATTGATTTTTGCCATTGAAAAACATGTTTTTCATATACCAGAAATGTTTGAAGCTACTGACTGAATGAAAGGAGCTGGCATCTCACTCTCTTTGAATCTTCTTTATCATGCTAGGATTAGCAGGAAAAAGCAAAAAATTTCAGAATTGCACCTTGCAATGTGGAGATATTACTGTTTGTGCATTTACAATATGCATTGATTTTTGCCATTGAAAAACGTCCAAAAATGTTTGAAGCTACTGACTGAATGAAAGGAGCTGGCATCTCACTCTCTTTGAATCTTCTTTATCATGCTAGGATTAGCAGGAAAAAGCAAAAAATTTCAGAATTGCACCTTGCAATGTGGAGATATTACTGTTTGTGCATTTACAATATTCATTGATTTTTGCCATTGAAAAACGTCCAGAAATGTTTGAAGCTACTGACTGAATGAAAGGAGCTGGCATCTCACTCTCTTTGAATCTTCTTTATCATGCTAGGATTAGCAGGAAAAAGCAAAAAATTTCAGAATTGCACCTTGCAATGTGGAGATATTACTGTTTGTGCATTTACAATATTCATTGATTTTTGCCATTAAAAAACATCATGTTATTCATATACCAGAAATGTTTGAAGCTACTGACTGAATGAATGGAGCTGGCATCTCACTCTCTTTGAATCTTCTTTATCATGCTAGGATTAGCAGGAAAAAGCAAAAAATTTCCGAATTGCACCTTGCAATGTGGAGATATTACTGTTTGTGCAATTACAATATTCATTGATTTTTGCCATTGAAAAACATGTTTTTCATATACCAGAAATGTTTGAAGCTACTGACTGAATGAAAGGAGCTGGCATCTCACTCTCTTTGAATCTTCTTTATCATGCTAGGATTAGCAGGAAAAAGCAAAAAATTTCAGAATTGCACCTTGCAATGTGGAGATATTACTGTTTGTGCATTTACAATATTCATTGATTTTTGCCATTGAAAAACATGTTTTTCATATACCAGAAATGTTTGAAGCTACTGACTGAATGAAAGGAGCTGGCATCTCACTCTCTTTGAATCTTCTTTATCATGCTAGGTTTAACAGGAAAAAGCAAAAAATTTCAGAATTGCACCTTGCAATGTGGAGATATTACTGTTTGTGCATTTACAATATTCATTGATTTTTGCCATTGAAAAACGTCCAGAAATGTTTGAAGCTACTGACTGAATGAAAGGAGCTGGCATCTCACTCTCTTTGAATCTTCTTTATCATGCTAGGATTAGCAGGAAAAAGCAAAAAATTTCAGAATTGCACCTTGCAATGTGGAGATATTACTGTTTGTGCATTTACAATATTCATTGATTTTTGCCATTGAAAAACATGTTTTTCATATACCAGAAATGTTTGAAGCTACTGACTGAATGAAAGGAGCTGGCATCTCACTCTCTTTGAATCTTCTTTATCATGCTAGGATTAGCAGGAAAAAGCAAAAAATTTCAGAATTGCACCTTGCAATGTGGAGATATTACTGTTTGTGCATTTACAATATTCATTGATTTTTGCCATTGAAAAACATGTTTTTCATATACCAGAAATGTTTGAAGCTACTGACTGAATGAAAGGAGCTGGCATCTCACTCTCTTTGAATCTTCTTTATCATGCTAGTTTTAACAGGAAAAAGCAAAAAATTTCAGAATTGCACCTTGCAATGTGGAGATATTACTGTTTGTGCATTTACAATATTCATTGATTTTTGCCATTGAAAAACATGTTTTTCATATACCAGAAATGTTTGAAGCTACTGACTGAATGAAAGGAGCTGGCATCTCACTCTCTTTGAATCTTCTTTATCATGCTAGGATTAGCAGGAAAAAGCAAAAAATTTCAGAATTGCACCTTGCAATGTGGAGATATTACTGTTTGTGCATTTACAATATTCATTGATTTTTGCCATTGAAAAACATGTTTTTCATATACCAGAAATGTTTGAAGCTACTGACTGAATGAAAGGAGCTGGCATCTCACTCTCTTTGAATCTTCTTTATCATGCTAGGTTTAACAGGAAAAAGCAAAAAATTTCAGAATTGCACCTTGCAATGTGGAGATATTACTGTTTGTGCATTTACAATATTCATTGATTTTTGCCATTGAAAAACATGTTTTTCATATACCAGAAATGTTTGAAGCTACTGACTGAATGAAAGGAGCTGGCATCTCACTCTCTTTGAATCTTCTTTATCATGCTAGGATTAACAGGAAAAAGCAAAAAATTTCAGAATTGCACCTTGCAATGTGGAGATATTACTGTTTGTGCATTTACAATATTCATTGATTTTTGCCATTGAAAAACATGTTTTTCATATACCAGAAATGTTTGAAGCTACTGACTGAATGAAAGGAGCTGGCATCTCACTCTCTTTGAATCTTCTTTATCATGCTAGGATTAACAGGAAAAAGCAAAAAATTTCAGAATTGCACCTTGCAATGTGGAGATATTACTGTTTGTGCATTTACAATATTCATTGATTTTTGCCATTGAAAAACATGTTTTTCATATACCAGAAATGTTTGAAGCTACTGACTGAATGAAAGGAGCTGGCATCTCACTCTCTTTGAATCTTCTTTATCATGCTAGGATTAGCAGGAAAAAGCAAAAAATTTCAGAATTGCACCTTGCAATGTGGAGATATTACTGTTTGTGCATTTACAATATTCATTGATTTTTGCCATTGAAAAACATGTTTTTCATATACCAGAAATGTTTGAAGCTACTGACTGAATGAAAGGAGCTGGCATCTCACTCTCTTTGAATCTTCTTTATCATGCTAGGATTAACAGGAAAAAGCAAAAAATTTCAGAATTGCACCTTGCAATGTGGAGATATTACTGTTTGTGCATTTACAATATTCATTGATTTTTGCCATTGAAAAACGTCCAGAAATGTTTGAAGCTACTGACTGAATGAAAGGAGCTGGCATCTCACTCTCTTTGAATCTTCTTTATCATGCTAGGATCAGCAGGAAAAAGCAAAAAATTTCAGAATTGCACCTTGCAATGTGGAGATATTACTGTTTGTGCATTTACAATATTCATTGATTTTTGCCATTGAAAAACATGTTTTTCATATACCAGAAATGTTTGAAGCTACTGACTGAATGAAAGGAGCTGGCATCTCACTCTCTTTGAATCTTCTTTATCATGCTAGGATTAACAGGAAAAAGCAAAAAATTTCAGAATTGCACCTTGCAATGTGGAGATATTACTGTTTGTGCATTTACAATATTCATTGATTTTTGCCATTGAAAAACATGTTTTTCATATACCAGAAATGTTTGAAGCTACTGACTGAATGAAAGGAGCTGGCATCTCACTCTCTTTGAATCTTCTTTATCATGCTAGGATTAACAGGAAAAAGCAAAAAATTTCAGAATTGCACCTTGCAATGTGGAGATATTACTGTTTGTGCATTTACAATATTCATTGATTTTTGCCATTGAAAAACGTCCAGAAATGTTTGAAGCTACTGACTGAATGAAAGGAGCTGGCATCTCACTCTCTTTGAATCTTCTTTATCATGCTAGGATTAGCAGGAAAAAGCAAAAAATTTCCGAATTGCACCTTGCAATGTGGAGATATTACTGTTTGTGCATTTACAATATTCATTGATTTTTGCCATTGAAAAACATGTTTTTCATATACCAGAAATGTTTGAAGCTACTGACTGAATGAAAGGAGCTGGCATCTCACTCTCTTTGAATCTTCTTTATCATGCTAGGATTAGCAGGAAAAAGCAAAAAATTTCAGAATTGCACCTTGCAATGTGGAGATATTACTGTTTGTGCATTTACAATATTCATTGATTTTTGCCATTGAAAAACATGTTTTTCATATACCAGAAATGTTTGAAGCTACTGACTGAATGAAAGGAGCTGGCATCTCACTCTCTTTGAATCTTCTTTATCATGCTAGGATTAGCAGGAAAAAGCAAAAAATTTCAGAATTGCACCTTGCAATGTGGAGATATTACTGTTTGTGCATTTACAATATTCATTGATTTTTGCCATTGAAAAACATGTTTTTCATATACCAGAAATGTTTGAAGCTACTGACTGAATGAAAGGAGCTGGCATCTCACTCTCTTTGAATCTTCTTTATCATGCTAGGATTAACAGGAAAAAGCAAAAAATTTCAGAATTGCACCTTGCAATGTGGAGATATTACTGTTTGTGCATTTACAATATTCATTGATTTTTGCCATTGAAAAACGTCCAGAAATGTTTGAAGCTACTGACTGAATGAAAGGAGCTGGCATCTCACTCTCTTTGAATCTTCTTTATCATGCTAGGATCAGCAGGAAAAAGCAAAAAATTTCAGAATTGCACCTTGCAATGTGGAGATATTACTGTTTGTGCATTTACAATATTCATTGATTTTTGCCATTGAAAAACATGTTTTTCATATACCAGAAATGTTTGAAGCTACTGACTGAATGAAAGGAGCTGGCATCTCACTCTCTTTGAATCTTCTTTATCATGCTAGGATTAACAGGAAAAAGCAAAAAATTTCAGAATTGCACCTTGCAATGTGGAGATATTACTGTTTGTGCATTTACAATATTCATTGATTTTTGCCATTGAAAAACATGTTTTTCATATACCAGAAATGTTTGAAGCTACTGACTGAATGAAAGGAGCTGGCATCTCACTCTCTTTGAATCTTCTTTATCATGCTAGGATTAACAGGAAAAAGCAAAAAATTTCAGAATTGCACCTTGCAATGTGGAGATATTACTGTTTGTGCATTTACAATATTCATTGATTTTTGCCATTGAAAAACGTCCAGAAATGTTTGAAGCTACTGACTGAATGAAAGGAGCTGGCATCTCACTCTCTTTGAATCTTCTTTATCATGCTAGGATTAGCAGGAAAAAGCAAAAAATTTCCGAATTGCACCTTGCAATGTGGAGATATTACTGTTTGTGCATTTACAATATTCATTGATTTTTGCCATTGAAAAACATGTTTTTCATATACCAGAAATGTTTGAAGCTACTGACTGAATGAAAGGAGCTGGCATCTCACTCTCTTTGAATCTTCTTTATCATGCTAGGATTAGCAGGAAAAAGCAAAAAATTTCAGAATTGCACCTTGCAATGTGGAGATATTACTGTTTGTGCATTTACAATATTCATTGATTTTTGCCATTGAAAAACATGTTTTTCATATACCAGAAATGTTTGAAGCTACTGACTGAATGAAAGGAGCTGGCATCTCACTCTCTTTGAATCTTCTTTATCATGCTAGGTTTAACAGGAAAAAGCAAAAAATTTCAGAATTGCACCTTGCAATGTGGAGATATTACTCTTTGTGCATTTACAATATTCATTGATTTTTGCCATTGAAAAACATGTTTTTCATATACCAGAAATGTTTGAAGCTACTGACTGAATGAAAGGAGCTGGCATCTCACTCTCTTTGAATCTTCTTTATCATGCTAGGATTAGCAGGAAAAAGCAAAAAATTTCTGAATTACACCATGCAATGTGGAGATATTACTGTTTGTGCATTTACAATATTCATTGATTTTTGCTATTGAAAAACATGTTTTTCATATACCAGAAATGTTTGAAGCTACTGACTGAATGAAAGGAGCTGGCATCTCACTCTCTTTGAATCTTCTTTATCATGCTAGGATTAGCAGGAAAAAGCAAAAAATTTCAGAATTGCACCTTGCAATGTGGAGATATTACTGTTTGTGCATTTACAATATTCATTGATTTTTGCCATTGAAAAACGTCCAAAAATGTTTGAAGCTACTGACTGAATGAAAGGAGCTGGCATCTCACTCTCTTTGAATCTTCTTTATCATGCTAGGATTAGCAGGAAAAAGCAAAAAATTTCAGAATTGCACCTTGCAATGTGGAGATATTACTGTTTGTGCATTTACAATATTCATTGATTTTTGCCATTGAAAAACGTCCAGAAATGTTTGAAGCTACTGACTGAATGAAAGGAGCTGGCATCTCACTCTCTTTGAATCTTCTTTATCATGCTAGGATTAGCAGGAAAAAGCAAAAAATTTCAGAATTGCACCTTGCAATGTGGAGATATTACTGTTTGTGCATTTACAATATTCATTGATTTTTGCCATTAAAAAACATCATGTTATTCATATACCAGAAATGTTTGAAGCTACTGACTGAATGAATGGAGCTGGCATCTCACTCTCTTTGAATCTTCTTTATCATGCTAGGATTAGCAGGAAAAAGCAAAAAATTTCCGAATTGCACCTTGCAATGTGGAGATATTACTGTTTGTGCAATTACAATATTCATTGATTTTTGCCATTGAAAAACATGTTTTTCATATACCAGAAATGTTTGAAGCTACTGACTGAATGAAAGGAGCTGGCATCTCACTCTCTTTGAATCTTCTTTATCATGCTAGGATTAGCAGGAAAAAGCAAAAAATTTCAGAATTGCACCTTGCAATGTGGAGATATTACTGTTTGTGCATTTACAATATTCATTGATTTTTGCCATTGAAAAACGTCCAGAAATGTTTGAAGCTACTGACTGAATGAAAGGAGCTGGCATCTCACTCTCTTTGAATCTTCTTTATCATGCTAGGATTAGCAGGAAAAAGCAAAAAATTTCAGAATTGCACCTTGCAATGTGGAGATATTACTGTTTGTGCATTTACAATATTCATTGATTTTTGCCATTAAAAAACATCATGTTATTCATATACCAGAAATGTTTGAAGCTACTGACTGAATGAATGGAGCTGGCATCTCACTCTCTTTGAATCTTCTTTATCATGCTAGGATTAGCAGGAAAAAGCAAAAAATTTCCGAATTGCACCTTGCAATGTGGAGATATTACTGTTTGTGCAATTACAATATTCATTGATTTTTGCCATTGAAAAACATGTTTTTCATATACCAGAAATGTTTGAAGCTACTGACTGAATGAAAGGAGCTGGCATCTCACTCTCTTTGAATCTTCTTTATCATGCTAGGATTAGCAGGAAAAAGCAAAAAATTTCAGAATTGCACCTTGCAATGTGGAGATATTACTGTTTGTGCATTTACAATATTCATTGATTTTTGCCATTGAAAAACATGTTTTTCATATACCAGAAATGTTTGAAGCTACTGACTGAATGAAAGGAGCTGGCATCTCACTCTCTTTGAATCTTCTTTATCATGCTAGGTTTAACAGGAAAAAGCAAAAAATTTCAGAATTGCACCTTGCAATGTGGAGATATTACTGTTTGTGCATTTACAATATTCATTGATTTTTGCCATTGAAAAACGTCCAGAAATGTTTGAAGCTACTGACTGAATGAAAGGAGCTGGCATCTCACTCTCTTTGAATCTTCTTTATCATGCTAGGATTAGCAGGAAAAAGCAAAAAATTTCAGAATTGCACCTTGCAATGTGGAGATATTACTGTTTGTGCATTTACAATATTCATTGATTTTTGCCATTGAAAAACATGTTTTTCATATACCAGAAATGTTTGAAGCTACTGACTGAATGAAAGGAGCTGGCATCTCACTCTCTTTGAATCTTCTTTATCATGCTAGGATTAGCAGGAAAAAGCAAAAAATTTCAGAATTGCACCTTGCAATGTGGAGATATTACTGTTTGTGCATTTACAATATTCATTGATTTTTGCCATTGAAAAACATGTTTTTCATATACCAGAAATGTTTGAAGCTACTGACTGAATGAAAGGAGCTGGCATCTCACTCTCTTTGAATCTTCTTTATCATGCTAGTTTTAACAGGAAAAAGCAAAAAATTTCAGAATTGCACCTTGCAATGTGGAGATATTACTGTTTGTGCATTTACAATATTCATTGATTTTTGCCATTGAAAAACATGTTTTTCATATACCAGAAATGTTTGAAGCTACTGACTGAATGAAAGGAGCTGGCATCTCACTCTCTTTGAATCTTCTTTATCATGCTAGGATTAGCAGGAAAAAGCAAAAAATTTCAGAATTGCACCTTGCAATGTGGAGATATTACTGTTTGTGCATTTACAATATTCATTGATTTTTGCCATTGAAAAACATGTTTTTCATATACCAGAAATGTTTGAAGCTACTGACTGAATGAAAGGAGCTGGCATCTCACTCTCTTTGAATCTTCTTTATCATGCTAGGTTTAACAGGAAAAAGCAAAAAATTTCAGAATTGCACCTTGCAATGTGGAGATATTACTGTTTGTGCATTTACAATATTCATTGATTTTTGCCATTGAAAAACGTCCAGAAATGTTTGAAGCTACTGACTGAATGAAAGGAGCTGGCATCTCACTCTCTTTGAATCTTCTTTATCATGCTAGGATTAGCAGGAAAAAGCAAAAAAAATTCAGAATTGCACCTTGCAATGTGGAGATATTACTGTTTGTGCATTTACAATATTCATTGATTTTTGCCATTGAAAAACATGTTTTTCATATACCAGAAATGTTTGAAGCTACTGACTGAATGAAAGGAGCTGGCATCTCACTCTCTTTGAATCTTCTTTATCATGCTAGGATTAACAGGAAAAAGCAAAAAATTTCAGAATTGCACCTTGCAATGTGGAGATATTACTGTTTGTGCATTTACAATATTCATTGATTTTTGCCATTGAAAAACATGTTTTTCATATACCAGAAATGTTTGAAGCTACTGACTGAATGAAAGGAGCTGGCATCTCACTCTCTTTGAATCTTCTTTATCATGCTAGGATTAGCAGGAAAAAGCAAAAAATTTCAGAATTGCACCTTGCAATGTGGAGATATTACTGTTTGTGCATTTACAATATTCATTGATTTTTGCCATTGAAAAACATGTTTTTCATATACCAGAAATGTTTGAAGCTACTGACTGAATGAAAGGAGCTGGCATCTCACTCTCTTTGAATCTTCTTTATCATGCTAGGATTAACAGGAAAAAGCAAAAAATTTCAGAATTGCACCTTGCAATGTGGAGATATTACTGTTTGTGCATTTACAATATTCATTGATTTTTGCCATTGAAAAACATGTTTTTCATATACCAGAAATGTTTGAAGCTACTGACTGAATGAAAGGAGCTGGCATCTCACTCTCTTTGAATCTTCTTTATCATGCTAGGATTAGCAGGAAAAAGCAAAAAATTTCAGAATTGCACCTTGCAATGTGGAGATATTACTGTTTGTGCATTTACAATATTCATTGATTTTTGCCATTGAAAAACATGTTTTTCATATACCAGAAATGTTTGAAGCTACTGACTGAATGAAAGGAGCTGGCATCTCACTCTCTTTGAATCTTCTTTATCATGCTAGGATTAACAGGAAAAAGCAAAAAATTTCAGAATTGCACCTTGCAATGTGGAGATATTACTGTTTGTGCATTTACAATATTCATTGATTTTTGCCATTGAAAAACGTCCAGAAATGTTTGAAGCTACTGACTGAATGAAAGGAGCTGGCATCTCACTCTCTTTGAATCTTCTTTATCATGCTAGGATCAGCAGGAAAAAGCAAAAAATTTCAGAATTGCACCTTGCAATGTGGAGATATTACTGTTTGTGCATTTACAATATTCATTGATTTTTGCCATTGAAAAACATGTTTTTCATATACCAGAAATGTTTGAAGCTACTGACTGAATGAAAGGAGCTGGCATCTCACTCTCTTTGAATCTTCTTTATCATGCTAGGATTAACAGGAAAAAGCAAAAAATTTCAGAATTGCACCTTGCAATGTGGAGATATTACTGTTTGTGCATTTACAATATTCATTGATTTTTGCCATTGAAAAACATGTTTTTCATATACCAGAAATGTTTGAAGCTACTGACTGAATGAAAGGAGCTGGCATCTCACTCTCTTTGAATCTTCTTTATCATGCTAGGATTAACAGGAAAAAGCAAAAAATTTCAGAATTGCACCTTGCAATGTGGAGATATTACTGTTTGTGCATTTACAATATTCATTGATTTTTGCCATTGAAAAACGTCCAGAAATGTTTGAAGCTACTGACTGAATGAAAGGAGCTGGCATCTCACTCTCTTTGAATCTTCTTTATCATGCTAGGATTAGCAGGAAAAAGCAAAAAATTTCCGAATTGCACCTTGCAATGTGGAGATATTACTGTTTGTGCATTTACAATATTCATTGATTTTTGCCATTGAAAAACATGTTTTTCATATACCAGAAATGTTTGAAGCTACTGACTGAATGAAAGGAGCTGGCATCTCACTCTCTTTGAATCTTCTTTATCATGCTAGGATTAGCAGGAAAAAGCAAAAAATTTCAGAATTGCACCTTGCAATGTGGAGATATTACTGTTTGTGCATTTACAATATTCATTGATTTTTGCCATTGAAAAACATGTTTTTCATATACCAGAAATGTTTGAAGCTACTGACTGAATGAAAGGAGCTGGCATCTCACTCTCTTTGAATCTTCTTTATCATGCTAGGTTTAACAGGAAAAAGCAAAAAATTTCAGAATTGCACCTTGCAATGTGGAGATATTACTGTTTGTGCATTTACAATATTCATTTATTTTTGCCATTGAAAAACATGTTTTTCATATACCAGAAATGTTTGAAGCTACTGACTGAATGAAAGGAGCTGGCATCTCACTCTCTTTGAATCTTCTTTATCATGCTAGGATTAGCAGGAAAAAGCAAAAAATTTCTGAATTGCACCATGCAATGTGGAGATATTACTGTTTGTGCATTTACAATATTCATTGATTTTTGCTATTGAAAAACATGTTTTTCATATACCAGAAATGTTTGAAGCTACTGACTGAATGAAAGGAGCTGGCATCTCACTCTCTTTGAATCTTCTTTATCATGCTAGGATTAGCAGGAAAAAGCAAAAAATTTCAGAATTGCACCTTGCAATGTGGAGATATTACTGTTTGTGCATTTACAATATTCATTGATTTTTGCCATTGAAAAACGTCCAAAAATGTTTGAAGCTACTGACTGAATGAAAGGAGCTGGCATCTCACTCTCTTTGAATCTTCTTTATCATGCTAGGATTAGCAGGAAAAAGCAAAAAATTTCAGAATTGCACCTTGCAATGTGGAGATATTACTGTTTGTGCATTTACAATATTCATTGATTTTTGCCATTGAAAAACGTCCAGAAATGTTTGAAGCTACTGACTGAATGAAAGGAGCTGGCATCTCACTCTCTTTGAATCTTCTTTATCATGCTAGGATTAGCAGGAAAAAGCAAAAAATTTCAGAATTGCACCTTGCAATGTGGAGATATTACTGTTTGTGCATTTACAATATTCATTGATTTTTGCCATTAAAAAACATCATGTTATTCATATACCAGAAATGTTTGAAGCTACTGACTGAATGAATGGAGCTGGCATCTCACTCTCTTTGAATCTTCTTTATCATGCTAGGATTAGCAGGAAAAAGCAAAAAATTTCCGAATTGCACCTTGCAATGTGGAGATATTACTGTTTGTGCAATTACAATATTCATTGATTTTTGCCATTGAAAAACATGTTTTTCATATACCAGAAATGTTTGAAGCTACTGACTGAATGAAAGGAGCTGGCATCTCACTCTCTTTGAATCTTCTTTATCATGCTAGGATTAGCAGGAAAAAGCAAAAAATTTCAGAATTGCACCTTGCAATGTGGAGATATTACTGTTTGTGCATTTACAATATTCATTGATTTTTGCCATTGAAAAACATGTTTTTCATATACCAGAAATGTTTGAAGCTACTGACTGAATGAAAGGAGCTGGCATCTCACTCTCTTTGAATCTTCTTTATCATGCTAGGTTTAACAGGAAAAAGCAAAAAATTTCAGAATTGCACCTTGCAATGTGGAGATATTACTGTTTGTGCATTTACAATATTCATTGATTTTTGCCATTGAAAAACGTCCAGAAATGTTTGAAGCTACTGACTGAATGAAAGGAGCTGGCATCTCACTCTCTTTGAATCTTCTTTATCATGCTAGGATTAGCAGGAAAAAGCAAAAAATTTCAGAATTGCACCTTGCAATGTGGAGATATTACTGTTTGTGCATTTACAATATTCATTGATTTTTGCCATTGAAAAACATGTTTTTCATATACCAGAAATGTTTGAAGCTACTGACTGAATGAAAGGAGCTGGCATCTCACTCTCTTTGAATCTTCTTTATCATGCTAGGATTAACAGGAAAAAGCAAAAAATTTCAGAATTGCACCTTGCAATGTGGAGATATTACTGTTTGTGCATTTACAATATTCATTGATTTTTGCCATTGAAAAACATCCAGAAATGTTTGAAGCTACTGACTGAATGAAAGGAGCTGGCATCTCACTCTCTTTGAATCTTCTTTATCATGCTAGGATTAGCAGGAAAAAGCAAAAAATTTCAGAATTGCACCTTGCAATGTGGAGATATTACTGTTTGTGCATTTACAATATTCATTGATTTTTGCCATTGAAAAACATGTTTTTCATATACCAGAAATGTTTGAAGCTACTGACTGAATGAAAGGAGCTGGCATCTCACTCTCTTTGAATCTTCTTTATCATGCTAGGATTAGCAGGAAAAAGCAAAAAATTTCACAATTGCACCTTGCAATGTGGAGATATTACTGTTTGTGCATTTACAATATTCATTGATTTTTGCCATTGAAAAACATGTTTTTCATATACCAGAAATGTTTGAAGCTACTGACTGAATGAAAGGAGCTGGCATCTCACTCTCTTTGAATCTTCTTTATCATGCTAGTTTTAACAGGAAAAAGCAAAAAATTTCAGAATTGCACCTTGCAATGTGGAGATATTACTGTTTGTGCATTTACAATATTCATTGATTTTTGCCATTGAAAAACATGTTTTTCATATACCAGAAATGTTTGAAGCTACTGACTGAATGAAAGGAGCTGGCATCTCACTCTCTTTGAATCTTCTTTATCATGCTAGGATTAGCAGGAAAAAGCAAAAAATTTCAGAATTGCACCTTGCAATGTGGAGATATTACTGTTTGTGCATTTACAATATTCATTGATTTTTGCCATTGAAAAACATGTTTTTCATATACCAGAAATGTTTGAAGCTACTGACTGAATGAAAGGAGCTGGCATCTCACTCTCTTTGAATCTTCTTTATCATGCTAGGTTTAACAGGAAAAAGCAAAAAATTTCAGAATTGCACCTTGCAATGTGGAGATATTACTGTTTGTGCATTTACAATATTCATTGATTTTTGCCATTGAAAAACGTCCAGAAATGTTTGAAGCTACTGACTGAATGAAAGGAGCTGGCATCTCACTCTCTTTGAATCTTCTTTATCATGCTAGGATTAGCAGGAAAAAGCAAAAAATTTCAGAATTGCACCTTGCAATGTGGAGATATTACTGTTTGTGCATTTACAATATTCATTGATTTTTGCCATTGAAAAACATGTTTTTCATATATCAGAAATGTTTGAAGCTACTGACTGAATGAAAGGAGCTGGCATCTCACTCTCTTTGAATCTTCTTTATCATGCTAGGATTAACAGGAAAAAGCAAAAAATTTCAGAATTGCACCTTGCAATGTGGAGATATTACTGTTTGTGCATTTACAATATTCATTGATTTTTGCCATTGAAAAACGTCCAGAAATGTTTGAAGCTACTGACAATGAAAGGAGCTGGCATCTCACTCTCTTTGAATCTTCTTTATCATGCTAGGATTAGCAGGAAAAAGCAAAAAATTTCAGAATTGCACCTTGCAATGTGGAGATATTACTGTTTGTGCATTTACAATATTCATTGATTTTTGCCATTGAAAAACATGTTTTTCATATACCAGAAATGTTTGAAGCTACTGACTGAATGAAAGGAGCTGGCATCTCACTCTCTTTGAATCTTCTTTATCATGCTAGGATTAACAGGAAAAAGCAAAAAATTTCAGAATTGCACCTTGCAATGTGGAGATATTACTGTTTGTGCATTTACAATATTCATTGATTTTTGCCATTGAAAAACGTCCAGAAATGTTTGAAGCTACTGACTGAATGAAAGAAGCTGGCATCTCACTCTATTTGAATCTTCTTTATCATGCTAGTATTAGCAGGAAAAAGCAAAAAATTTCAGAATTTCACCTTGCAATGTGGAGATATTACTGTTTGTGCATTTACAATATTCATTGATTTTTGCCATTGAAAAACATCATGTTATTCATATACCAGAAATGTTTGAAGCTACTGACTGAATGAAAGGAGCTGGCATCTCACTCTCTTTGAATCTTCTTTATCATGCTAGGATTAGCAGGAAAAAGCAAAAAATTTCAGAATTGCACCTTGCAATGTGGAGATATTACTGTTTGTGCATTTACAATATTCATTGATTTTTGCCATTGAAAAACATGTTTTTCATATACCAGAAATGTTTGAAGCTACTGACTGAATGAAAGGAGCTGGCATCTCACTCTCTTTGAATCTTCTTTATCATGCTAGGATTAGCAGGAAAAAGCAAAAAATTTCAGAATTGCACCTTGCAATGTGGAGATATTACTGTTTGTGCATTTACAATATTCATTGATTTTTGCCATTGAAAAACATGTTTTTCATATACCAGAAATGTTTGAAGCTACTGACTGAATGAAAGGAGCTGGCATCTCACTCTCTTTGAATCTTCTTTATCATGCTAGGATTAGCAGGAAAAAGCAAAAAATTTCACAATTGCACCTTGCAATGTGGAGATATTACTGTTTGTGCATTTACAATATTCATTGATTTTTGCCATTGAAAAACATGTTTTTCATATACCAGAAATGTTTGAAGCTACTGACTGAATGAAAGGAGCTGGCATCTCACTCTCTTTGAATCTTCTTTATCATGCTAGGATTAGCAGGAAAAAGCAAAAAATTTCAGAATTGCACCTTGCAATGTGGAGATATTACTGTTTGTGCATTTACAATATTCATTGATTTTTGCCATTGAAAAACGTCCAGAAATGTTTGAAGCTACTGACTGAATGAAAGGAGCTGGCATCTCACTCTTTGAATCTTCTTTATCATGCTAGGATTAGCAGGAAAAAGCAAAAAATTTCAGAATTGCACCTTGCAATGTGGAGATATTACTGTTTGTGCATTTACAATATTCATTGATTTTTGCCATTGAAAAACATGTTTTTCATATACCAGAAATGTTTGAAGCTACTGACTGAATGAAAGGAGCTGGCATCTCACTCTCTTTGAATCTTCTTTATCATGCTAGGATTAGCAGGAAAAAGCAAAAAATTTCAGAATTGCACCTTGCAATGTGGAGATATTACTGTTTGTGCATTTACAATATTCATTGATTTTTGCCATTGAAAAACATGTTTTTCATATACCAGAAATGTTTGAAGCTACTGACTGAATGAAAGGAGCTGGCATCTCACTCTCTTTGAATCTTCTTTATCATGCTAGGATTAGCAGGAAAAAGCAAAAAATTTCAGAATTGCACCATGCAATGTGGAGATATTACTGTTTGTGCATTTACAATATTCATTGATTTTTGCCATTGAAAAACATGTTTTTCATATACCAGAAATGTTTGAAGCTACTGACTGAATGAAAGGAGCTGGCATCTCACTCTCTTTGAATCTTCTTTATCATGCTAGGATTAGCAGGAAAAAGCAAAAAATTTCAGAATTGCACCTTGCAATGTGGAGATATTACTGTTTGTGCATTTACAATATTCATTGATTTTTGCCATTGAAAAACGTCCAAAAATGTTTGAAGCTACTGACTGAATGAAAGGAGCTGGCATCTCACTCTCATTGAATCTTCTTTATCATGCTAGGATTAGCAGGAAAAAGCAAAAAATTTCAGAATTGCACCTTGCAATGTGGAGATATTACTGTTTGTGCATTTACAATATTCATTGATTTTTGCCATTGTAAAACATCGTTATTCATATACCAGAAATGTTTGAAGCTACTGACTGAATGAAAGGAGCTGGCATCTCACTCTCTTTGAATCTTCTTTATCATGCTAGGATTAGCAGGAAAAAGCAAAAAATTTCCGAATTGCACCTTGCAATGTGGAGATATTACTGTTTGTGCATTTACAATATTCATTGATTTTTGCCATTGAAAAACATGTTTTTCATATACCAGAAATGTTTGAAGCTACTGACTGAATGAAAGGAGCTGGCATCTCACTCTCTTTGAATCTTCTTTATCATGCTAGGATTAGCAGGAAAAAGCAAAAAATTTCAGAATTGCACCTTGCAATGTGGAGATATTACTGTTTGTGCATTTACAATATTCATTGATTTTTGCCATTGAAAAACATGTTTTTCATATACCAGAAATGTTTGAAGCTACTGACTGAATGAAAGGAGCTGGCATCTCACTCTCTTTGAATCTTCTTTATCATGCTAGGATTAACAGGAAAAAGCAAAAAATTTCAGAATTGCACCTTGCAATGTGGAGATATTACTGTTTGTGCATTTACAATATTCATTGATTTTTGCCATTGAAAAACGTCCAGAAATGTTTGAAGCTACTGACTGAATGAAAGGAGCTGGCATCTCACTCTCTTTGAATCTTCTTTATCATGCTAGGATTAGCAGGAAAAAGCAAAAAATTTCAGAATTGCACCTTGCAATGTGGAGATATTACTGTTTGTGCATTTACAATATTCATTGATTTTTGCCATTGAAAAACATGTTTTTCATATACCAGAAATGTTTGAAGCTACTGACTGAATGAAAGGAGCTGGCATCTCACTCTCTTTGAATCTTCTTTATCATGCTAGGATTAACAGGAAAAAGCAAAAAATTTCAGAATTGCACCTTGCAATGTGGAGATATTACTGTTTGTGCATTTACAATATTCATTGATTTTTGCCATTGAAAAACATGTTTTTCATATACCAGAAATGTTTGAAGCTACTGACTGAATGAAAGGAGCTGGCATCTCACTCTCTTTGAATCTTCTTTATCATGCTAGGATTAACAGGAAAAAGCAAAAAATTTCAGAATTGCACCTTGCAATGTGGAGATATTACTGTTTGTGCATTTACAATATTCATTGATTTTTGCCATTGAAAAACGTCCAGAAATGTTTGAAGCTACTGACTGAATGAAAGGAGCTGGCATCTCACTCTCTTTGAATCTTCTTTATCATGCTAGGATTAGCAGGAAAAAGCAAAAAATTTCGGAATTGCACCTTGCATTGTGGAGATATTACTGTTTGTGCATTTACAATATTCATTGATTTTTGCCATTGAAAAACATGTTTTTCATATACCAGAAATGTTTGAAGCTACTGACTGAATGAAAGGAGCTGGCATCTCACTCTCTTTGAATCTTCTTTATCATGCTAGGATTAGCAGGAAAAAGCAAAAAATTTCAGAATTGCACCTTGCAATGTGTAGATATTACTGTTTGTGCATTTACAATATTCATTGATTTTTGCCATTGAAAAACATGTTTTTCATATACCAAAAATGTTTGAAGCTACTGACTGAATGAAAGGAGCTGGCATCTCACTCTCTTTGAAACTTCTTTATCATGCTAGGATTAACAGGAAAAAGCAAAAAATTTCAGAATTGCACCTTGCAATGTGGAGATATTACTGTTTGTGCATTTACAATATTCATTGATTTTTGCCATTGAAAAACATGTTTTTCATATACCAGAAATGTTTGAAGCTACTGACTGAATGAAAGGAGCTGGCATCTCACTCTCCTTGAATCTTCTTTATCATGCTAGGATTAACAGGAAAAAGCAAAAAATTTCAGAATTGCACCTTGCAATGTGGAGATATTACTGTTTGTGCATTTACAATATTCATTGATTTTTGCCATTGAAAAACGTCCAGAAATGTTTGAAGCTACTGACTGAATGAAAGGAGCTGGCATCTCACTCTCTTTGAATCTTCTTTATCATGCTAGGATTAGCAGGAAAAAGCAAAAAATTTCAGAATTGCACCTTGCAATGTGGAGATATTACTGTTTGTGCATTTACAATATTCATTGATTTTTGCCATTGAAAAACATGTTTTTCATATACCAGAAATGTTTGAAGCTACTGACTGAATGAAAGGAGCTGGCATCTCACTCTCTTTGAATCTTCTTTATCATGCTAGGATTAACAGGAAAAAGCAAAAAATTTCAGAATTGCACCTTGCAATGTGGAGATATTACTGTTTGTGCATTTACAATATTCATTGATTTTTGCCATTGAAAAACATGTTTTTCATATACCAGAAATGTTTGAAGCTACTGACTGAATGAAAGGAGCTGGCATCTCACTCTCTTTGAATCTTCTTTATCATGCTAGGATTAACAGGAAAAAGCAAAAAATTTCAGAATTGCACCTTGCAATGTGGAGATATTACTGTTTGTGCATTTACAATATTCATTGATTTTTGCCATTGAAAAACGTCCAGAAATGTTTGAAGCTACTGACTGAATGAAAGGAGCTGGCATCTCACTCTCTTTGAATCTTCTTTATCATGCTAGGATTAGCAGGAAAAAGCAAAAAATTTCAGAATTGCACCTTGCAATGTGGAGATATTACTGTTTGTGCATTTACAATATTCATTGATTTTTGCCATTGAAAAACATCAAGTTATTCATATACCAGAAATGTTTGAAGCTACTGACTGAATGAAAGGAGCTGGCATCTCACTCTCTTTGAATCTTCTTTATCATGCTAGGATTAGCAGGAAAAAGCAAAAAATTTCCGAATTGCACCTTGCAATGTGGCGATATTACTGTTTGTGCATTTACAATATTCATTGATTTTTGCCATTGAAAAACATGTTTTTCATATACCAGAAATGTTTGAAGCTACTGACTGAATGAAAGGAGCTGGCATCTCACTCTCTTTGAATCTTCTTTATCATGCTAGGATTAGCAGGAAAAAGCAAAAAATTTCAGAATTGCACCTTGCAATGTGGAGATATTACTGTTTGTGCATTTACAATATTCATTGATTTTTGCCATTGAAAAACATGTTTTTCATATACCAGAAATGTTTGAAGCTACTGACTGAATGAAAGGAGCTGGCATCTCACTCTCTTTGAATCTTCTTTATCATGCTAGGATTAACAGGAAAAAGCAAAAAATTTCAGAATTGCACCTTGCAATGTGGAGATATTACTGTTTGTGCATTTACAATATTCATTGATTTTTGCCATTGAAAAACATGTTTTTCATATACCAGAAATGTTTGAAGCTACTGACTGAATGAAAGGAGCTGGCATCTCACTCTCTTTGAATCTTCTTTATCATGCTAGGATTAACAGGAAAAAGCAAAAAATTTCAGAATTGCACCTTGCAATGTGGAGATATTACTGTTTGTGCATTTACAATATTCATTGATTTTTGCCATTGAAAAACGTCCAGAAATGTTTGAAGCTACTGACTGAATGAAAGGAGCTGGCATCTCACTCTCTTTGAATCTTCTTTATCATGCTAGGATTAGCAGGAAAAAGCAAAAAATTTCAGAATTGCACCTTGCAATGTGGAGATATTACTGTTTGTGCATTTACAATATTCATTGATTTTTGCCATTGAAAAACATGTTTTTCATATACCAGAAATGTTTGAAGCTACTGACTGAATGAAAGGAGCTGGCATCTCACTCTCTTTGAATCTTCTTTATCATGCTAGGATTAACAGGAAAAAGCAAAAAATTTCAGAATTGCACCTTGCAATGTGGAGATATTACTGTTTGTGCATTTACAATATTCATTGATTTTTGCCATTGAAAAACATGTTTTTCATATACCAGAAATGTTTGAAGCTACTGACTGAATGAAAGGAGCTGGCATCTCACTCTCTTTGAATCTTCTTTATCATGCTAGGATTAACAGGAAAAAGCAAAAAATTTCAGAATTGCACCTTGCAATGTGGAGATATTACTGTTTGTGCATTTACAATATTCATTGATTTTTGCCATTGAAAAACGTCCAGAAATGTTTGAAGCTACTGACTGAATGAAAGGAGCTGGCATCTCACTCTCTTTGAATCTTCTTTATCATGCTAGGATTAGCAGGAAAAAGCAAAAAATTTCGGAATTGCACCTTGCATTGTGGAGATATTACTGTTTGTGCATTTACAATATTCATTGATTTTTGCCATTGAAAAACATGTTTTTCATATACCAGAAATGTTTGAAGCTACTGACTGAATGAAAGGAGCTGGCATCTCACTCTCTTTGAATCTTCTTTATCATGCTAGGATTAGCAGGAAAAAGCAAAAAATTTCAGAATTGCACCTTGCAATGTGTAGATATTACTGTTTGTGCATTTACAATATTCATTGATTTTTGCCATTGAAAAACATGTTTTTCATATACCAAAAATGTTTGAAGCTACTGACGGAATGAAAGGAGCTGGCATCTCACTCTCTTTGAAACTTCTTTATCATGCTAGGATTAACAGGAAAAAGCAAAAAATTTCAGAATTGCACCTTGCAATGTGGAGATATTACTGTTTGTGCATTTACAATATTCATTGATTTTTGCCATTGAAAAACATGTTTTTCATATACCAGAAATGTTTGAAGCTACTGACTGAATGAAAGGAGCTGGCATCTCACTCTCCTTGAATCTTCTTTATCATGCTAGGATTAACAGGAAAAAGCAAAAAATTTCAGAATTGCACCTTGCAATGTGGAGATATTACTGTTTGTGCATTTACAATATTCATTGATTTTTGCCATTGAAAAACGTCCAGAAATGTTTGAAGCTACTGACTGAATGAAAGGAGCTGGCATCTCACTCTCTTTGAATCTTCTTTATCATGCTAGGATTAGCAGGAAAAAGCAAAAAATTTCAGAATTGCACCTTGCAATGTGGAGATATTACTGTTTGTGCATTTACAATATTCATTGATTTTTGCCATTGAAAAACATGTTTTTCATATACCAGAAATGTTTGAAGCTACTGACTGAATGAAAGGAGCTGGCATCTCACTCTCTTTGAATCTTCTTTATCATGCTAGGATTAACAGGAAAAAGCAAAAAATTTCAGAATTGCACCTTGCAATGTGGAGATATTACTGTTTGTGCATTTACAATATTCATTGATTTTTGCCATTGAAAAACATGTTTTTCATATACCAGAAATGTTTGAAGCTACTGACTGAATGAAAGGAGCTGGCATCTCACTCTCTTTGAATCTTCTTTATCATGCTAGGATTAACAGGAAAAAGCAAAAAATTTCAGAATTGCACCTTGCAATGTGGAGATATTACTGTTTGTGCATTTACAATATTCATTGATTTTTGCCATTGAAAAACGTCCAGAAATGTTTGAAGCTACTGACTGAATGAAAGGAGCTGGCATCTCACTCTCTTTGAATCTTCTTTATCATGCTAGGATTAGCAGGAAAAAGCAAAAAATTTCAGAATTGCACCTTGCAATGTGGAGATATTACTATTTGTGCATTTACAATATTCATTGATTTTTGCCATTGAAAAACATCAAGTTATTCATATACCAGAAATGTTTGAAGCTACTGACTGAATGAAAGGAGCTGGCATCTCACTCTCTTTGAATCTTCTTTATCATGCTAGGATTAGCAGGAAAAAGCAAAAAATTTCCGAATTGCACCTTGCAATGTGGCGATATTACTGTTTGTGCATTTACAATATTCATTGATTTTTGCCATTGAAAAACATGTTTTTCATATACCAGAAATGTTTGAAGCTACTGACTGAATGAAAGGAGCTGGCATCTCACTCTCTTTGAATCTTCTTTATCATGCTAGGATTAGCAGGAAAAAGCAAAAAATTTCAGAATTGCACCTTGCAATGTGGAGATATTACTGTTTGTGCATTTACAATATTCATTGATTTTTGCCATTGAAAAACATGTTTTTCATATACCAGAAATGTTTGAAGCTACTGACTGAATGAAAGGAGCTGGCATCTCACTCTCTTTGAATCTTCTTTATCATGCTAGGATTAACAGGAAAAAGCAAAAAATTTCAGAATTTCACCTTGCAATGTGGAGATATTACTGTTTGTGCATTTACAATATTCATTGATTTTTGCCATTGAAAAACATGTTTTTCATATACCAGAAATGTTTGAAGCTACTGACTGAATGAAAGGAGCTGGCATCTCACTCTCTTTGAATCTTCTTTATCATGCTAGGATTAACAGGAAAAAGCAAAAAATTTCAGAATTGCACCTTGCAATGTGGAGATATTACTGTTTGTGCATTTACAATATTCATTGATTTTTGCCATTGAAAAACGTCCAGAAATGTTTGAAGCTACTGACTGAATGAAAGGAGCTGGCATCTCACTCTCTTTGAATCTTCTTTATCATGCTAGGATTAGCAGGAAAAAGCAAAAAATTTCAGAATTGCACCTTGCAATGTGGAGATATTACTGTTTGTGCATTTACAATATTCATTGATTTTTGCCATTGAAAAACATGTTTTTCATATACCAGAAATGTTTGAAGCTACTGACTGAATGAAAGGAGCTGGCATCTCACTCTCTTTGAATCTTCTTTATCATGCTAGGATTAACAGGAAAAAGCAAAAAATTTCAGAATTGCACCTTGCAATGTGGAGATATTACTGTTTGTGCATTTACAATATTCATTGATTTTTGCCTTTGAAAAACATGTTTTTCATATACCAGAAATGTTTGAAGCTACTGACTGAATGAAAGGAGCTGGCATCTCACTCTCTTTGAATCTTCTTTATCATGCTAGGATTAACAGGAAAAAGCAAAAAATTTCAGAATTGCACCTTGCAATGTGGAGATATTACTGTTTGTGCATTTACAATATTCATTGATTTTTGCCATTGAAAAACGTCCAGAAATGTTTGAAGCTACTGACTGAATGAAAGGAGCTGGCATCTCACTCTCTTTGAATCTTCTTTATCATGCTAGGATTAGCAGGAAAAAGCAAAAAATTTCAGAATTGCACCTTGCAATGTGGAGATATTACTGTTTGTGCATTTACAATATTCATTGATTTTTGCCATTGAAAAACATCATGTTATTCATATACCAGAAATGTTTGAAGCTACTGACTGAATGAAAGGAGCTGGCATCTCAGTCTCTTTGAATCTTCTTTATCATGCTAGGATTAGCAGGAAAAAGCAAAAAATTTCCGAATTGCACCTTGCAATGTGGAGATATTACTGTTTGTGCATTTACAATATTCATTGATTTTTGCGATTGAAAAACATGTTTTTCATATACCAGAAATGTTTGAAGCTACTGACTGAATGAAAGGAGCTGGCATCTCACTCTCTTTGAATCTTCTTTATCATGCTAGGATTAGCAGGAAAAAGCAAAAAATTTCAGAATTGCACCTTGCAATGTGGAGATATTACTGTTTGTGCATTTACAATATTCATTGATTTTTGCCATTGAAAAACATGTTTTTCATATACCAGAAATGTTTGAAGCTACTGACTGAATGAAAGGAGCTGGCATCTCACTCTCTTTGAATCTTCTTTATCATGCTAGGATTAACAGGAAAAAGCAAAAAATTTCAGAATTGCACCTTGCAATGTGGAGATATTACTGTTTGTGCATTTACAATATTCATTGATTTTTGCCATTGAAAAACATGTTTTTCATATACCAGAAATGTTTGAAGCTACTGACTGAATGAAAGGAGCTGGCATCTCACTC
The DNA here is from genome assembly GCF_046119375.1 of Phyllobates terribilis. Lineage (NCBI taxonomy): Eukaryota > Metazoa > Chordata > Amphibia > Anura > Dendrobatidae > Phyllobates > Phyllobates terribilis. The sequence continues at coordinate 132,588 of NW_027364688.1, forward strand.
TCTTTGAATCTTCTTTATCATGCTAGGATTAACAGGAAAAAGCAAAAATTTCAGAATTGCACCTTGCAATGTGGAGATATTACTGTTTGTGCATTTACAATATTCATTGATTTTTGCCATTGAAAAACATGTTTTTCATATACCAGAAATGTTTGAAGCTACTGACTGAATGAAAGGAGCTGGCATCTCACTCTCTTTGAATCTTCTTTATCATGCTAGGATTAACAGGAAAAAGCAAAAAATTTCAGAATTGCACCTTGCAATGTGGAGATATTACTGTTTGTGCATTTACAATATTCATTGATTTTTGCCATTGAAAAACGTCCAGAAATGTTTGAAGCTACTGACTGAATGAAAGGAGCTGGCATCTCACTCTCTTTGAATCTTCTTTATCATGCTAGGATTAGCAGGAAAAAGCAAAAAATTTCAGAATTGCACCTTGCAATGTGGAGATATTACTGTTTGTGCATTTACAATATTCATTGATTTTTGCCATTGAAAAACATGTTTTTCATATACCAGAAATGTTTGAAGCTACTGACTGAATGAAAGGAGCTGGCATCTCACTCTCTTTGAATCTTCTTTATCATGCTAGGATTAACAGGAAAAAGCAAAAAATTTCAGAATTGCACCTTGCAATGTGGAGATATTACTGTTTGTGCATTTACAATATTCATTGATTTTTGCCTTTGAAAAACATGTTTTTCATATACCAGAAATGTTTGAAGCTACTGACTGAATGAAAGGAGCTGGCATCTCACTCTCTTTGAATCTTCTTTATCATGCTAGGATTAACAGGAAAAAGCAAAAAATTTCAGAATTGCACCTTGCAATGTGGAGATATTACTGTTTGTGCATTTACAATATTCATTGATTTTTGCCATTGAAAAACGTCCAGAAATGTTTGAAGCTACTGACTGAATGAAAGGAGCTGGCATCTCACTCTCTTTGAATCTTCTTTATCATGCTAGGATTAGCAGGAAAAAGCAAAAAATTTCAGAATTTCACCTTGCAATGTGGAGATATTACTGTTTGTGCATTTACAATATTCATTGATTTTTGCCATTGAAAAACATCATGTTATTCATATACCAGAAATGTTTGAAGCTACTGACTGAATGAAAGGAGCTGGCATCTCAGTCTCTTTGAATCTTCTTTATCATGCTAGGATTAGCAGGAAAAAGCAAAAAATTTCCGAATTGCACCTTGCAATGTGGAGATATTACTGTTTGTGCATTTACAATATTCATTGATTTTTGCCATTGAAAAACATGTTTTTCATATACCAGAAATGTTTGAAGCTACTGACTGAATGAAAGGAGCTGGCATCTCACTCTCTTTGAATCTTCTTTATCATGCTAGGATTAACAGGAAAAAGCAAAAAATTTCAGAATTGCACCTTGCAATGTGGAGATATTACTGTTTGTGCATTTACAATATTCATTGATTTTTGCCATTGAAAAACATGTTTTTCATATACCAGAAATGTTTGAAGCTACTGACTGAATGAAAGGAGCTGGCATCTCACTCTCTTTGAATCTTCTTTATCATGCTAGGATTAGCAGGAAAAAGCAAAAAATTTCAGAATTGCACCTTGCAATGTGGAGATATTACTGTTTGTGCATTTAGAATATTCATTGATTTTTGCCATTGAAAAACATGTTTTTCATATACCAGAAATGTTTGAAGCTACTGACTGAATGAAAGGAGCTGGCATCTCACTCTCTTTGAATCTTCTTTATCATGCTAGGATTAGCAGGAAAAAGCAAAAAATTTCAGAATTGCACCTTGCAATGTGGAGATATTACTGTTTGTGCATTTACAATATTCATTGATTTTTGCCATTGAAAAACATGTATTTCATATACCAGAAATGTTTGAAGCTACTGACTGAATGAAAGGAGCTGGCATCTCACTCTCTTTGAATCTTCTTTATCATGCTAGGATTAGCAGGAAAAAGCAAAAAATTTCAGAATTGCACCTTGCAATGTGGAGATATTACTGTTTGTGCATTTACAATATTCATTGATTTTTGCCATTGAAAAACGTCCAAAAATGTTTGAAGCTACTGACTGAATGAAAGGAGCTGGCATCTCACTCTCTTTGAATCTTCTTTATCATGCTAGGATTAGCAGGAAAAAGCAAAAAATTTCAGAATTGCACCTTGCAATGTGGAGATATTACTGTTTGTGCATTTACAATATTCATTGATTTTTGCCATTGAAAAACATGTTTTTCATATACCAGAAATGTTGAAGCTACTGACTGAATGAAAGGAGCTGGCATCTCACTCTCTTTGAATCTTCTTTATCATGCTAGGATTAGCAGGAAAAAGCAAAAAATTTCAGAATTGCACCTTGCAACGTGGAGATATTACTGTTTGTGCATTTACAATATTCATTGATTTTTGCCATTGAAAAACGTCCAAAAATGTTTGAAGCTACTGACTGAATGAAAGGAGCTGGCATCTCACTCTCTTTGAATCTTCTTTATCATGCTAGGATTAGCAGGAAAAAGCAAAAAATTTCAGAATTGCACCTTGCAATGTGGAGATATTACTGTTTGTGCATTTACAATATTCATTGATTTTTGCCATTGAAAAACGTCCAGAAATGTTTGAAGCTACTGACTGAATGAAAGGAGCTGGCATCTCACTCTTTGAATCTTCTTTATCATGCTAGGATTAGCAGGAAAAAGCAAAAAATTTCAGAATTGCACCTTGCAATGTGGAGATATTACTGTTTGTGCATTTACAATATTCATTGATTTTTGCCATTGAAAAACATGTTTTTCATATACCAGAAATGTTTGAAGCTACTGACTGAATGAAAGGAGCTGGCATCTCACTCTCATTGAATCTTCTTTATCATGTTAGGATTAACAGGAAAAAGCAAAAAATTTCAGAATTGCACCTTGCAATGTGGAGATATTACTGTTTGTGCATTTACAATATTCATTGATTTTTGCCATTGAAAAACATGTTTTTCATATACCAGAAATGTTTGAAGCTACTGACTGAATGAAAGGAGCTGGCATCTCACTCTCTTTGAATCTTCTTTATCATGCTAGGATTAACAGGAAAAAGCAAAAAATTTCAGAATTGCACCTTGCAATGTGGAGATATTACTGTTTGTGCATTTACAATATTCATTGATTTTTGCCATTGAAAAACGTCCAGAAATGTTTGAAGCTACTGACTGAATGAAAGGAGCTGGCATCTCACTCTCTTTGAATCTTCTTTATCATGCTAGGATTAGCAGGAAAAAGCAAAAAATTTCAGAATTGCACCTTGCAATGTGGAGATATTACTGTTTGTGCATTTACAATATTCATTGATTTTTGCCATTGAAAAACATCATGTTATTCATATACCAGAAATGTTTGAAGCTACTGACTGAATGAAAGGAGCTGGCATCTCACTCTCTTTGAATCTTCTTTATCATGCTAGGATTAGCAGGAAAAAGCAAAAAATTTCAGAATTGCACCTTGCAATGTGGAGATATTACTGTTTGTGCATTTACAATATTCATTGATTTTTGCCATTGAAAAACATGTTTTTCATATACCAGAAATGTTTGAAGCTACTGACTGAATGAAAGGAGCTGGCATCTCACTCTCTTTGAATCTTCTTTATCATGCTAGGATTAGCAGGAAAAAGCAAAAAATTTCAGAATTGTACCTTGCAATGTGGAGATATTACTGTTTGTGCATTTACAATATTCATTGATTTTTGCCATTGAAAAACATGTTTTTCATATACCAGAAATGTTTGAAGCTACTGACTGAATGAAAGGAGCTGGCATCTCACTCTCTTTGAATCTTCTTTATCATGCTAGGATTAGCAGGAAAAAGCAAAAAATTTCAGAATTGCACCTTGCAATGTGGAGATATTACTGTTTGTGCATTTACAATATTCATTGATTTTTGCCATTGAAAAACATGTTTTTCATATACCAGAAATGTTTGAAGCTACTGACTGAATGAAAGGAGCTGGCATCTCACTCTCTTTGAATCTTCTTTATCATGCTAGGATTAGCAGGAAAAAGCAAAAAATTTCAGAATTGCACCTTGCAATGTGGAGATATTACTGTTTGTGCATTTACAATATTCATTGATTTTTGCCATTGAAAAACGTCCAGAAATGTTTGAAGCTACTGACTGAATGAAAGGAGCTGGCATCTCACTCTTTGAATCTTCTTTATCATGCTAGGATTAGCAGGAAAAAGCAAAAAATTCCAGAATTGCACCTTGCAATGTGGAGATATTACTGTTTGTGCATTTACAATATTCATTGATTTTTGCCATTGAAAAACATGTTTTTCATATACCAGAAATGTTTGAAGCTACTGACTGAATGAAAGGAGCTGGCATCTCACTCTCTTTGAATCTTCTTTATCATGCTAGGATTAGCAGGAAAAAGCAAAAAATTTCAGAATTGCACCTTGCAATGTGGAGATATTACTGTTTGTGCATTTACAATATTCATTGATTTTTGCCATTGAAAAACATGTTTTTCATATACCAGAAATGTTTGAAGCTACTGACTGAATGAAAGGAGCTGGCATCTCACTCTCTTTGAATCTTCTTTATCATGCTAGGATTAGCAGGAAAAAGCAAAAAATTTCAGAATTGCACCTTGCAATGTGGAGATATTACTGTTTGTGCATTTACAATATTCATTGATTTTTGCCATTGAAAAACATGTTTTTCATATACCAGAAATGTTTGAAGCTACTGACTGAATGAAAGGAGCTGGCATCTCACTCTCTTTGAATCTTCTTTATCATGCTAGGATTAGCAGGAAAAAGCAAAAAATTTCAGAATTGCACCTTGCAATGTGGAGATATTACTGTTTGTGCATTTACAATATTCATTGATTTTTGCCATTGAAAAACGTCCAAAAATGTTTGAAGCTACTGACTGAATGAAAGGAGCTGGCATCTCACTCTCATTGAATCTTCTTTATCATGCTAGGATTAGCAGGAAAAAGCAAAAAATTTCAGAATTGCACCTTGCAATGTGGAGATATTACTGTTTGTGCATTTACAATATTCATTGATTTTTGCCATTGAAAAACATCGTTATTCATATACCAGAAATGTTTGAAGCTACTGACTGAATGAAAGGAGCTGGCATCTCACTCTCTTTGAATCTTCTTTATCATGCTAGGATTAGCAGGAAAAAGCAAAAAATTTCCGAATTGCACCTTGCAATGTGGAGATATTACTGTTTGTGCATTTACAATATTCATTGATTTTTGCCATTGAAAAACATGTTTTTCATATACCAGAAATGTTTGAAGCTACTGACTGAATGAAAGGAGCTGGCATCTCACTCTCTTTGAATCTTCTTTATCATGCTAGGATTAGCAGGAAAAAGCAAAAAATTTCAGAATTGCACCTTGCAATGTGGAGATATTACTGTTTGTGCATTTACAATATTCATTGATTTTTGCCATTGAAAAACATGTTTTTCATATACCAGAAATGTTTGAAGCTACTGACTGAATGAAAGGAGCTGGCATCTCACTCTCTTTGAATCTTCTTTATCATGCTAGGATTAACAGGAAAAAGCAAAAAATTTCAGAATTGCACCTTGCAATGTGGAGATATTACTGTTTGTGGATTTACAATATTCATTGATTTTTGCCATTGAAAAACGTCCAGAAATGTTTGAAGCTACTGACTGAATGAAAGGAGCTGGCATCTCACTCTCTTTGAATCTTCTTTATCATGCTAGGATTAGCAGGAAAAAGCAAAAAATTTCAGAATTGCACCTTGCAATGTGGAGATATTACTGTTTGTGCATTTACAATATTCATTGATTTTTGCCATTGAAAAACATGTTTTTCATATACCAGAAATGTTTGAAGTTACTGACTGAATGAAAGGAGCTGGCATCTCACTCTCTTTGAATCTTCTTTATCATGCTAGGATTAACAGGAAAAAGCAAAAAATTTCAGAATTGCACCTTGCAATGTGGAGATATTACTGTTTGTGCATTTACAATATTCATTGATTTTTGCCTTTGAAAAACATGTTTTTCATATACCAGAAATGTTTGAAGCTACTGACTGAATGAAAGGAGCTGGCATCTCACTCTCTTTGAATCTTCTTTATCATGCTAGGATTAACAGGAAAAAGCAAAAAATTTCAGAATTGCACCTTGCAATGTGGAGATATTACTGTTTGTGCATTTACAATATTCATTGATTTTTGCCATTGAAAAACGTCCAGAAATGTTTGAAGCTACTGACTGAATGAAAGGAGCTGGCATCTCACTCTCTTTGAATCTTCTTTATCATGCTAGGATTAGCAGGAAAAAGCAAAAAATTTCAGAATTTCACCTTGCAATGTGGAGATATTACTGTTTGTGCATTTACAATATTCATTGATTTTTGCCATTGAAAAACATCATGTTATTCATATACCAGAAATGTTTGAAGCTACTGACTGAATGAAAGGAGCTGGCATCTCAGTCTCTTTGAATCTTCTTTATCATGCTAGGATTAGCAGGAAAAAGCAAAAAATTTCCGAATTGCACCTTGCAATGTGGAGATATTACTGTTTGTGCATTTACAATATTCATTGATTTTTGCCATTGAAAAACATGTTTTTCATATACCAGAAATGTTTGAAGCTGCTGACTGAATGAAAGGAGCTGGCATCTCACTCTCTTTGAATCTTCTTTATCATGCTAGGATTAACAGGAAAAAGCAAAAAATTTCAGAATTGCACCTTGCAATGTGGAGATATTACTGTTTGTGCATTTACAATATTCATTGATTTTTGCCATTGAAAAACATGTTTTTCATATACCAGAAATGTTTGAAGCTACTGACTGAATGAAAGGAGCTGGCATCTCACTCTCTTTGAATCTTCTTTATCATGCTAGGATTAGCAGGAAAAAGCAAAAAATTTCAGAATTGCACCTTGCAATGTGGAGATATTACTGTTTGTGCATTTAGAATATTCATTGATTTTTGCCATTGAAAAACATGTTTTTCATATACCAGAAATGTTTGAAGCTACTGACTGAATGAAAGGAGCTGGCATCTCACTCTCTTTGAATCTTCTTTATCATGCTAGGATTAGCAGGAAAAAGCAAAAAATTTCAGAATTGCACCTTGCAATGTGGAGATATTACTGTTTGTGCATTTACAATATTCATTGATTTTTGCCATTGAAAAACATGTTTTTCATATACCAGAAATGTTTGAAGCTACTGACTGAATGAAAGGAGCTGGCATCTCACTCTCTTTGAATCTTCTTTATCATGCTAGGATTAGCAGGAAAAAGCAAAAAATTTCAGAATTGCACCTTGCAATGTGGAGATATTACTGTTTGTGCATTTACAATATTCATTGATTTTTGCCATTGAAAAACGTCCAAAAATGTTTGAAGCTACTGACTGAATGAAAGGAGCTGGCATCTCACTCTCTTTGAATCTTCTTTATCATGCTAGGATTAGCAGGAAAAAGCAAAAAATTTCAGAATTGCACCTTGCAATGTGGAGATATTACTGTTTGTGCATTTACAATATTCATTGATTTTTGCCATTGAAAAACATGTTTTTCATATACCAGAAATGTTGAAGCTACTGACTGAATGAAAGGAGCTGGCATCTCACTCTCTTTGAATCTTCTTTATCATGCTAGGATTAGCAGGAAAAAGCAAAAAATTTCAGAATTGCACCTTGCAACGTGGAGATATTACTGTTTGTGCATTTACAATATTCATTGATTTTTGCCATTGAAAAACGTCCAAAAATGTTTGAAGCTACTGACTGAATGAAAGGAGCTGGCATCTCACTCTCTTTGAATCTTCTTTATCATGCTAGGATTAGCAGGAAAAAGCAAAAAATTTCAGAATTGCACCTTGCAATGTGGAGATATTACTGTTTGTGCATTTACAATATTCATTGATTTTTGACATTGAAAAACGTCCAGAAATGTTTGAAGCTACTGACTGAATGAAAGGAGCTGGCATCTCACTCTTTGAATCTTCTTTATCATGCTAGGATTAGCAGGAAAAAGCAAAAAATTTCAGAATTGCACCTTGCAATGTGGAGATATTACTGTTTGTGCATTTACAATATTCATTGATTTTTGCCATTGAAAAACATGTTTTTCATATACCAGAAATGTTTGAAGCTACTGACTGAATGAAAGGAGCTGGCATCTCACTCTCATTGAATCTTCTTTATCATGTTAGGATTAACAGGAAAAAGCAAAAAATTTCAGAATTGCACCTTGCAATGTGGAGATATTACTGTTTGTGCATTTACAATATTCATTGATTTTTGCCATTGAAAAACATGTTTTTCATATACCAGAAATGTTTGAAGCTACTGACTGAATGAAAGGAGCTGGCATCTCACTCTCTTTGAATCTTCTTTATCATGCTAGGATTAACAGGAAAAAGCAAAAAATTTCAGAATTGCACCTTGCAATGTGGAGATATTACTGTTTGTGCATTTACAATATTCATTGATTTTTGCCATTGAAAAACGTCCAGAAATGTTTGAAGCTACTGACTGAATGAAAGGAGCTGGCATCTCACTCTCTTTGAATCTTCTTTATCATGCTAGGATTAGCAGGAAAAAGCAAAAAATTTCAGAATTGCACCTTGCAATGTGGAGATATTACTGTTTGTGCATTTACAATATTCATTGATTTTTGCCATTGAAAAACATCATGTTATTCATATACCAGAAATGTTTGAAGCTACTGACTGAATGAAAGGAGCTGGCATCTCACTCTCTTTGAATCTTCTTTATCATGCTAGGATTAGCAGGAAAAAGCAAAAAATTTCAGAATTGCACCTTGCAATGTGGAGATATTACTGTTTGTGCATTTACAATATTCATTGATTTTTGCCATTGAAAAACATGTTTTTCATATACCAGAAATGTTTGAAGCTACTGACTGAATGAAAGGAGCTGGCATCTCACTCTCTTTGAATCTTCTTTATCATGCTAGGATTAGCAGGAAAAAGCAAAAAATTTCAGAATTGCACCTTGCAATGTGGAGATATTACTGTTTGTGCATTTACAATATTCATTGATTTTTGCCATTGAAAAACATGTTTTTCATATACCAGAAATGTTTGAAGCTACTGACTGAATGAAAGGAGCTGGCATCTCACTCTCTTTGAATCTTCTTTATCATGCTAGGATTAGCTGGAAAAAGCAAAAAATTTCAGAATTGCACCTTGCAATGTGGAGATATTACTGTTTGTGCATTTACAATATTCATTGATTTTTGCCATTGAAAAACGTCCAGAAATGTTTGAAGCTACTGACTGAATGAAAGGAGCTGGCATCTCACTCTTTGAATCTTCTTTATCATGCTAGGATTAGCAGGAAAAAGCAAAAAATTCCAGAATTGCACCTTGCAATGTGGAGATATTACTGTTTGTGCATTTACAATATTCATTGATTTTTGCCATTGAAAAACATGTTTTTCATATACCAGAAATGTTTGAAGCTACTGACTGAATGAAAGGAGCTGGCATCTCACTCTCTTTGAATCTTCTTTATCATGCTAGGATTAGCAGGAAAAAGCAAAAAATTTCAGAATTGCACCTTGCAATGTGGAGATATTACTGTTTGTGCATTTACAATATTCATTGATTTTTGCCATTGAAAAACATGTTTTTCATATACCAGAAATGTTTGAAGCTACTGACTGAATGAAAGGAGCTGGCATCTCACTCTCTTTGAATCTTCTTTATCATGCTAGGATTAGCAGGAAAAAGCAAAAAATTTCAGAATTGCACCTTGCAATGTGGAGATATTACTGTTTGTGCATTTACAATATTCATTGATTTTTGCCATTGAAAAACATGTTTTTCATATACCAGAAATGTTTGAAGCTACTGACTGAATGAAAGGAGCTGGCATCTCACTCTCTTTGAATCTTCTTTATCATGCTAGGATTAGCAGGAAAAAGCAAAAAATTTCAGAATTGCACCTTGCAATGTGGAGATATTACTGTTTGTGCATTTACAATATTCATTGATTTTTGCCATTGAAAAACGTCCAAAAATGTTTGAAGCTACTGACTGAATGAAAGGAGCTGGCATCTCACTCTCATTGAATCTTCTTTATCATGCTAGGATTAGCAGGAAAAAGCAAAAAATTTCAGAATTGCACCTTGCAATGTGGAGATATTACTGTTTGTGCATTTACAATATTCATTGATTTTTGCCATTGAAAAACATCGTTATTCATATACCAGAAATGTTTGAAGCTACTGACTGAATGAAAGGAGCTGGCATCTCACTCTCTTTGAATCTTCTTTATCATGCTAGGATTAGCAGGAAAAAGCAAAAAATTTCCGAATTGCACCTTGCAATGTGGAGATATTACTGTTTGTGCATTTACAATATTCATTGATTTTTGCCATTGAAAAACATGTTTTTCATATACCAGAAATGTTTGAAGCTACTGACTGAATGAAAGGAGCTGGCATCTCACTCTCTTTGAATCTTCTTTATCATGCTAGGATTAGCAGGAAAAAGCAAAAAATTTCAGAATTGCACCTTGCAATGTGGAGATATTACTGTTTGTGCATTTACAATATTCATTGATTTTTGCCATTGAAAAACATGTTTTTCATATACCAGAAATGTTTGAAGCTACTGACTGAATGAAAGGAGCTGGCATCTCACTCTCTTTGAATCTTCTTTATCATGCTAGGATTAACAGGAAAAAGCAAAAAATTTCAGAATTGCACCTTGCAATGTGGAGATATTACTGTTTGTGGATTTACAATATTCATTGATTTTTGCCATTGAAAAACGTCCAGAAATGTTTGAAGCTACTGACTGAATGAAAGGAGCTGGCATCTCACTCTCTTTGAATCTTCTTTATCATGCTAGGATTAGCAGGAAAAAGCAAAAAATTTCAGAATTGCACCTTGCAATGTGGAGATATTACTGTTTGTGCATTTACAATATTCATTGATTTTTGCCATTGAAAAACATGTTTTTCATATACCAGAAATGTTTGAAGCTACTGACTGAATGAAAGGAGCTGGCATCTCACTCTCTTTGAATCTTCTTTATCATGCTAGGATTAACAGGAAAAAGCAAAAAATTTCAGAATTGCACCTTGCAATGTGGAGATATTACTGTTTGTGCATTTACAATATTCATTGATTTTTGCCATTGAAAAACATGTTTTTCATATACCAGAAATGTTTGAAGCTACTGACTGAATGAAAGGAGCTGGCATCTCACTCTCTTTGAATCTTCTTTATCATGCTAGGATTAACAGGAAAAAGCAAAAAATTTCAGAATTGCACCTTGCAATGTGGAGATATTACTGTTTGTGCATTTACAATATTCATTGATTTTTGCCATTGAAAAACGTCCAGAAATGTTTGAAGCTACTGACTGAATGAAAGGAGCTGGCATCTCACTCTCTTTGAATCTTCTTTATCATGCTAGGATTAGCAGGAAAAAGCAAAAAATTTCCGAATTGCACCTTGCAATGTGGAGATATTACTGTTTGTGCATTTACAATATTCATTGATTTTTGCCATTGAAAAACATGTTTTTCATATACCAGAAATGTTTGAAGCTACTGACTGAATGAAAGGAGCTGGCATCTCACTCTCTTTGAATCTTCTTTATCATGCTAGGATTAGCAGGAAAAAGCAAAAAATTTCAGAATTGCACCTTGCAATGTGGAGATATTACTGTTTGTGCATTTACAATATTCATTGATTTTTGCCATTGAAAAACATGTTTTTCATATACCAGAAATGTTTGAAGCTACTGACTGAATGAAAGGAGCTGGCATCTCACTCTCTTTGAATCTTCTTTATCATGCTAGGATTAACAGGAAAAAGCAAAAAATTTCAGAATTGCACCTTGCAATGTGGAGATATTACTGTTTGTGCATTTACAATATTCATTGATTTTTGCCATTGAAAAACATGTTTTTCATATACCAGAAATGTTTGAAGCTACTGACTGAATGAAAGGAGCTGGCATCTCACTCTCTTTGAATCTTCTTTATCATGCTAGGATTAACAGGAAAAAGCAAAAAATTTCAGAATTGCACCTTGCAATGTGGAGATATTACTGTTTGTGCATTTACAATATTCATTGATTTTTGCCATTGAAAAACGTCCAGAAATGTTTGAAGCTACTGACTGAATGAAAGGAGCTGGCATCTCACTCTCTTTGAATCTTCTTTATCATGCTAGGATTAGCAGGAAAAAGCAAAAAATTTCAGAATTGCACCTTGCAATGTGGAGATATTACTGTTTGTGCATTTACAATATTCATTGATTTTTGCCATTGAAAAACATGTTTTTCATATACCAGAAATGTTTGAAGTTACTGACTGAATGAAAGGAGCTGGCATCTCACTCTCTTTGAATCTTCTTTATCATGCTAGGATTAACAGGAAAAAGCAAAAAATTTCAGAATTGCACCTTGCAATGTGGAGATATTACTGTTTGTGCATTTACAATATTCATTGATTTTTGCCATTGAAAAACATGTTTTTCATATACCAGAAATGTTTGAAGCTACTGACTGAATGAAAGGAGCTGGCATCTCACTCTCTTTGAATCTTCTTTATCATGCTAGGATTAACAGGAAAAAGCAAAAAATTTCAGAATTGCACCTTGCAATGTGGAGATATTACTGTTTGTGCATTTACAATATTCATTGATTTTTGCCATTGTTTTTGCCATTGAAAAACGTCCAGAAATGTTTGAAGCTACTGACTGAATGAAAGGAGCTGGCATCTCACTCTCTTTGAATCTTCTTTATCATGCTAGGATTAGCAGGAAAAAGCAAAAAATTTCAGAATTGCACCTTGCAATGTGGAGATATTACTGTTTGTGCATTTACAATATTCATTGATTTTTGCCATTGAAAAACATCATGTTATTCATATACCAGAAATGTTTGAAGCTACTGACTGAATGAAAGGAGCTGGCATCTCACTCTCTTTGAATCTTCTTTATCATGCTAGGATTAGCAGGAAAAAGCAAAAAATTTCCGAATTGCACCTTGCAATGTGGAGATATTACTGTTTGTGCATTTACAATATTCATTGATTTTTGCCATTGAAAAACATGTTTTTCATATACCAGAAATGTTTGAAGCTACTGACTGAATGAAAGGAGCTGGCATCTCACTCTCTTTGAATCTTCTTTATCATGCTAGGATTAACAGGAAAAAGCAAAAAATTTCAGAATTGCACCTTGCAATGTGGAGATATTACTGTTTGTGCATTTACAATATTCATTGATTTTTGCCATTGAAAAACATGTTTTTCATATACCAGAAATGTTTGAAGCTACTGACTGAATGAAAGGAGCTGGCATCTCACTCTCTTTGAATCTTCTTTATCATGCTAGGATTAACAGGAAAAAGCAAAAAATTTCAGAATTGCACCTTGCAATGTGGAGATATTACTGTTTGTGCATTTACAATATTCATTGATTTTTGCCATTGAAAAACGTCCAGAAATGTTTGAAGCTACTGACTGAATGAAAGGAGCTGGCATCTCACTCTCTTTGAATCTTCTTTATCATGCTAGGATTAGCAGGAAAAAGCAAAAAATTTCAGAATTGCACCTTGCAATGTGGAGATATTACTGTTTGTGCATTTACAATATTCATTGATTTTTGCCATTGAAAAACATGTTTTTCATATACCAGAAATGTTTGAAGCTACTGACTGAATGAAAGAAGCTGGCATCTCACTCTCTTTGAATCTTCTTTATCATGCTAGGATTAACAGGAAAAAGCAAAAAATTTCAGAATTGCACCTTGCAATGTGGAGATATTACTGTTTGTGCATTTACAATATTCATTGATTTTTGCCTTTGAAAAACATGTTTTTCATATACCAGAAATGTTTGAAGCTACTGACTGAATGAAAGGAGCTGGCATCTCACTCTCTTTGAATCTTCTTTATCATGCTAGGATTAACAGGAAAAAGCAAAAAATTTCAGAATTGCACCTTGCAATGTGGAGATATTACTGTTTGTGCATTTACAATATTCATTGATTTTTGCCATTGAAAAACGTCCAGAAATGTTTGAAGCTACTGACTGAATGAAAGGAGCTGGCATCTCACTCTCTTTGAATCTTCTTTATCATGCTAGGATTAGCAGGAAAAAGCAAAAAATTTCAGAATTGCACCTTGCAATGTGGAGATATTACTGTTTGTGCATTTACAATATTCATTGATTTTTGCCATTGAAAAACATCATGTTATTCATATACCAGAAATGTTTGAAGCTACTGACTGAATGAAAGGAGCTGGCATCTCAGTCTCTTTGAATCTTCTTTATCATGCTAGGATTAGCAGGAAAAAGCAAAAAATTTCCGAATTGCACCTTGCAATGTGGAGATATTACTGTTTGTGCATTTACAATATTCATTGATTTTTGCGATTGAAAAACATGTTTTTCATATACCAGAAATGTTTGAAGCTACTGACTGAATGAAAGGAGCTGGCATCTCACTCTCTTTGAATCTTCTTTATCATGCTAGGATTAGCAGGAAAAAGCAAAAAATTTCAGAATTGCACCTTGCAATGTGGAGATATTACTGTTTGTGCATTTACAATATTCATTGATTTTTGCCATTGAAAAACATGTTTTTCATATACCAGAAATGTTTGAAGCTACTGACTGAATGAAAGGAGCTGGCATCTCACTCTCTTTGAATCTTCTTTATCATGCTAGGATTAACAGGAAAAAGCAAAAAATTTCAGAATTGCACCTTGCAATGTGGAGATATTACTGTTTGTGCATTTACAATATTCATTGATTTTTGCCATTGAAAAACATGTTTTTCATATACCAGAAATGTTTGAAGCTACTGACTGAATGAAAGGAGCTGGCATCTCACTCTCTTTGAATCTTCTTTATCATGCTAGGATTAACAGGAAAAAGCAAAAAATTTCAGAATTGCACCTTGCAATGTGGAGATATTACTGTTTGTGCATTTACAATATTCATTGATTTTTGCCATTGAAAAACATGTTTTTCATATACCAGAAATGTTTGAAGCTACTGACTGAATGAAAGGAGCTGGCATCTCACTCTCTTTGAATCTTCTTTATCATGCTAGGATTAACAGGAAAAAGCAAAAAATTTCAGAATTGCACCTTGCAATGTGGAGATATTACTGTTTGTGCATTTACAATATTCATTGATTTTTGCCATTGAAAAACGTCCAGAAATGTTTGAAGCTACTGACTGAATGAAAGGAGCTGGCATCTCACTCTCTTTGAATCTTCTTTATCATGCTAGGATTAGCAGGAAAAAGCAAAAAATTTCAGAATTGCACCTTGCAATGTGGAGATATTACTGTTTGTGCATTTACAATATTCATTGATTTTTGCCATTGAAAAACATGTTTTTCATATACCAGAAATGTTTGAAGCTACTGACTGAATGAAAGGAGCTGGCATCTCACTCTCTTTGAATCTTCTTTATCATGCTAGGATTAACAGGAAAAAGCAAAAAATTTCAGAATTGCACCTTGCAATGTGGAGATATTACTGTTTGTGCATTTACAATATTCATTGATTTTTGCCTTTGAAAAACATGTTTTTCATATACCAGAAATGTTTGAAGCTACTGACTGAATGAAAGGAGCTGGCATCTCACTCTCTTTGAATCTTCTTTATCATGCTAGGATTAACAGGAAAAAGCAAAAAATTTCAGAATTGCACCTTGCAATGTGGAGATATTACTGTTTGTGCATTTACAATATTCATTGATTTTTGCCATTGAAAAACGTCCAGAAATGTTTGAAGCTACTGACTGAATGAAAGGAGCTGGCATCTCACTCTCTTTGAATCTTCTTTATCATGCTAGGATTAGCAGGAAAAAGCAAAAAATTTCAGAATTTCACCTTGCAATGTGGAGATATTACTGTTTGTGCATTTACAATATTCATTGATTTTTGCCATTGAAAAACATCATGTTATTCATATACCAGAAATGTTTGAAGCTACTGACTGAATGAAAGGAGCTGGCATCTCAGTCTCTTTGAATCTTCTTTATCATGCTAGGATTAGCAGGAAAAAGCAAAAAATTTCCGAATTGCACCTTGCAATGTGGAGATATTACTGTTTGTGCATTTACAATATTCATTGATTTTTGCGATTGAAAAACATGTTTTTCATATACCAGAAATGTTTGAAGCTACTGACTGAATGAAAGGAGCTGGCATCTCACTCTCTTTGAATCTTCTTTATCATGCTAGGATTAGCAGGAAAAAGCAAAAAATTTCAGAATTGCACCTTGCAATGTGGAGATATTACTGTTTGTGCATTTACAATATTCATTGATTTTTGCCATTGAAAAACATGTTTTTCATATACCAGAAATGTTTGAAGCTACTGACTGAATGAAAGGAGCTGGCATCTCACTCTCTTTGAATCTTCTTTATCATGCTAGGATTAACAGGAAAAAGCAAAAAATTTCAGAATTGCACCTTGCAATGTGGAGATATTACTGTTTGTGCATTTACAATATTCATTGATTTTTGCCATTGAAAAACATGTTTTTCATATACCAGAAATGTTTGAAGCTACTGACTGAATGAAAGGAGCTGGCATCTCACTCTCTTTGAATCTTCTTTATCATGCTAGGATTAGCAGGAAAAAGCAAAAAATTTCAGAATTGCACCTTGCAATGTGGAGATATTACTGTTTGTGCATTTACAATATTCATTGATTTTTGCCATTGAAAAACATGTTTTTCATATACCAGAAATGTTTGAAGCTACTGACTGAATGAAAGGAGCTGGCATCTCACTCTCTTTGAATCTTCTTTATCATGCTAGGATTAGCAGGAAAAAGCAAAAAATTTCAGAATTGCACCTTGCAATGTGGAGATATTACTGTTTGTGCATTTACAATATTCATTGATTTTTGCCATTGAAAAACATGTTTTTCATATACCAGAAATGTTTGAAGCTACTGACTGAATGAAAGGAGCTGGCATCTCACTCTCTTTGAATCTTCTTTATCATGCTAGGATTAGCAGGAAAAAGCAAAAAATTTCAGAATTGCACCTTGCAATGTGGAGATATTACTGTTTGTGCATTTACAATATTCATTGATTTTTGCCATTGAAAAACGTCCAAAAATGTTTGAAGCTACTGACTGAATGAAAGGAGCTGGCATCTCACTCTCTTTGAATCTTCTTTATCATGCTAGGATTAGCAGGAAAAAGCAAAAAATTTCAGAATTGCACCTTGCAATGTGGAGATATTACTGTTTGTGCATTTACAATATTCATTGATTTTTGCCATTGAAAAACATGTTTTTCATATACCAGAAATGTTTGAAGCTACTGACTGAATGAAAGGAGCTGGCATCTCACTCTCTTTGAATCTTCTTTATCATGCTAGGATTAACAGGAAAAAGCAAAAAATTTCAGAATTGCACCTTGCAATGTGGAGATATTACTGTTTGTGCATTTACAATATTCATTGATTTTTGCCATTGAAAAACGTCCAGAAATGTTTGAAGCTACTGACTGAATGAAAGGAGCTGGCATCTCACTCTCTTTGAATCTTCTTTATCATGCTAGGATTAGCAGGAAAAAGCAAAAAATTTCAGAATTTCACCTTGCAATGTGGAGATATTACTGTTTGTGCATTTACAATATTCATTGATTTTTGCGATTGAAAAACATGTTTTTCATATACCAGAAATGTTTGAAGCTACTGACTGAATGAAAGGAGCTGGCATCTCACTCTCTTTGAATCTTCTTTATCATGCTAGGATTAGCAGGAAAAAGCAAAAAATTTCAGAATTGCACCTTGCAATGTGGAGATATTACTGTTTGTGCATTTACAATATTCATTGATTTTTGCCATTGAAAAACATGTTTTTCATATACCAGAAATGTTTGAAGCTACTGACTGAATGAAAGGAGCTGGCATCTCACTCTCTTTGAATCTTCTTTATCATGCTAGGATTAACAGGAAAAAGCAAAAAATTTCAGAATTGCACCTTGCAATGTGGAGATATTACTGTTTGTGCATTTACAATATTCATTGATTTTTGCCATTGAAAAACATGTTTTTCATATACCAGAAATGTTTGAAGCTACTGACTGAATGAAAGGAGCTGGCATCTCACTCTCTTTGAATCTTCTTTATCATGCTAGGATTAACAGGAAAAAGCAAAAAATTTCAGAATTGCACCTTGCAATGTGGAGATATTACTGTTTGTGCATTTACAATATTCATTGATTTTTGCCATTGAAAAACATGTTTTTCATATACCAGAAATGTTTGAAGCTACTGACTGAATGAAAGGAGCTGGCATCTCACTCTCTTTGAATCTTCTTTATCATGCTAGGATTAACAGGAAAAAGCAAAAAATTTCAGAATTGCACCTTGCAATGTGGAGATATTACTGTTTGTGCATTTACAATATTCATTGATTTTTGCCATTGAAAAACGTCCAGAAATGTTTGAAGCTACTGACTGAATGAAAGGAGCTGGCATCTCACTCTCTTTGAATCTTCTTTATCATGCTAGGATTAGCAGGAAAAAGCAAAAAATTTCAGAATTGCACCTTGCAATGTGGAGATATTACTGTTTGTGCATTTACAATATTCATTGATTTTTGCCATTGAAAAACATGTTTTCATATACCAGAAATGTTTGAAGCTACTGACTGAATGAAAGGAGCTGGCATCTCACTCTCTTTGAATCTTCTTTATCATGCTAGGATTAACAGGAAAAAGCAAAAAATTTCAGAATTGCACCTTGCAATGTGGAGATATTACTGTTTGTGCATTTACAATATTCATTGATTTTTGCCTTTGAAAAACATGTTTTTCATATACCAGAAATGTTTGAAGCTACTGACTGAATGAAAGGAGCTGGCATCTCACTCTCTTTGAATCTTCTTTATCATGCTAGGATTAACAGGAAAAAGCAAAAAATTTCAGAATTGCACCTTGCAATGTGGAGATATTACTGTTTGTGCATTTACAATATTCATTGATTTTTGCCATTGAAAAACGTCCAGAAATGTTTGAAGCTACTGACTGAATGAAAGGAGCTGGCATCTCACTCTCTTTGAATCTTCTTTATCATGCTAGGATTAGCAGGAAAAAGCAAAAAATTTCAGAATTTCACCTTGCAATGTGGAGATATTACTGTTTGTGCATTTACAATATTCATTGATTTTTGCCATTGAAAAACATCATGTTATTCATATACCAGAAATGTTTGAAGCTACTGACTGAATGAAAGGAGCTGGCATCTCACTCTCTTTGAATCTTCTTTATCATGCTAGGATTAACAGGAAAAAGCAAAAAATTTCAGAATTGCACCTTGCAATGTGGAGATATTACTGTTTGTGCATTTACAATATTCATTGATTTTTGCCATTGAAAAACATCCAGAAATGTTTGAAGCTACTGACTGAATGAAAGGAGCTGGCATCTCACTCTCTTTGAATCTTCTTTATCATGCTAGGATTAGCAGGAAAAAGCAAAAAATTTCAGAATTGCACCTTGCAATGTGGAGATATTACTGTTTGTGCATTTACAATATTCATTGATTTTTGCCATTGAAAAACATGTTTTTCATATACCAGAAATGTTTGAAGCTACTGACTGAATGAATGGAGCTGGCATCTCACTCTCTTTGAATCTTCTTTATCATGCTAGGATTAACAGGAAAAAGCAAAAAATTTCAGAATTGCACCTTGCAATGTGGAGATATTACTGTTTGTGCATTTACAATATTCATTGATTTTTGCCATTGAAAAACATGTTTTTCATATACCAGAAATGTTTGAAGCTACTGACTGAATGAAAGGAGCTGGCATCTCACTCTCTTTGAATCTTCTTTATCATGCTAGGATTAGCAGGAAAAAGCAAAAAATTTCAGAATTGCACCTTGCAATGTGGAGATATTACTGTTTGTGCATTTACAATATTCATTGATTTTTGCCATTGAAAAACATGTTTTTCATATACCAGAAATGTTTGAAGCTACTGACTGAATGAAAGGAGCTGGCATCTCACGCTCTTTGAATCTTCTTTATCATGCTAGGATTAGCAGGAAAAAGCAAAAAATTTCAGAATTGCACCTTGCAATGTGGAGATATTACTGTTTGTGCATTTACAATATTCATTGATTTTTGCCATTGAAAAACATGTTTTTCATATACCAGAAATGTTTGAAGCTACTGACTGAATGAAAGGAGCTGGCATCTCACTCTCTTTGAATCTTCTTTATCATGCTAGGATTAACAGGAAAAAGCAAAAAATTTCAGAATTGCACCTTGCAATGTGGAGATATTACTGTTTGTGCATTTACAATATTCATTGATTTTTGCCATTGAAAAACATCCAGAAATGTTTGAAGCTACTGACTGAATGAAAGGAGCTGGCATCTCACTCTCTTTGAATCTTCTTTATCATGCTAGGATTAGCAGGAAAAAGCAAAAAATTTCAGAATTGCACCTTGCAATGTGGAGATATTACTGTTTGTGCATTTACAATATTCATTGATTTTTGCCATTGAAAAACATGTTTTTCATATACCAGAAATGTTTGAAGCTACTGACTGAATGAAAGGAGCTGGCATCTCACTCTCTTTGAATCTTCTTTATCATGCTAGGATTAACAGGAAAAAGCAAAAAATTTCAGAATTGCACCTTGCAATGTGGAGATATTACTGTTTGTGCATTTACAATATTCATTGATTTTTGCCATTGAAAAACATGTTTTTCATATACCAGAAATGTTTGAAGCTACTGACTGAATGAAAGGAGCTGGCATCTCACTCTCTTTGAATCTTCTTTATCATGCTAGGATTAGCAGGAAAAAGCAAAAAATTTCAGAATTGCACCTTGCAATGTGGAGATATTACTGTTTGTGCATTTACAATATTCATTGATTTTTGCCATTGAAAAACATGTTTTTCATATACCAGAAATGTTTGAAGCTACTGACTGAATGAAAGGAGCTGGCATCTCACGCTCTTTGAATCTTCTTTATCATGCTAGGATTAGCAGGAAAAAGCAAAAAATTTCAGAATTGCACCTTGCAATGTGGAGATATTACTGTTTGTGCATTTACAATATTCATTGATTTTTGCCATTGAAAAACATGTTTTTCATATACCAGAAATGTTTGAAGCTACTGACTGAATGAAAGGAGCTGGCATCTCACTCTCTTTGAATCTTCTTTATCATGCTAGGATTAGCAGGAAAAAGCAAAAAATTTCAGAATTGCACCTTGCAATGTGGAGATATTACTGTTTGTGCATTTACAATATTCATTGATTTTTGCCATTGAAAAACGTCCAAAAATGTTTGAAGCTACTGACTGAATGAAAGGAGCTGGCATCTCACTCTCTTTGAATCTTCTTTATCATGCTAGGATTAGCAGGAAAAAGCAAAAAATTTCAGAATTGCACCTTGCAATGTCAAGATATTACTGTTTGTGCATTTACAATATTCATTGATTTTTGCCTTTGAAAAACATGTTTTTCATATACCAGAAATGTTTGAAGCTACTGACTGAATGAAAGGAGCTGGCATCTCACTCTCTTTGAATCTTCTTTATCATGCTAGGATTAGCAGGAAAAAGCAAAAAATTTCAGAATTGCACCTTGCAACGTGGAGATATTACTGTTTGTGCATTTACAATATTCATTGATTTTTGCCATTGAAAAACGTCCAAAAATGTTTGAAGCTACTGACTGAATGAAAGGAGCTGGCATCTCACTCTCTTTGAATCTTCTTTATCATGCTAGGATTAGCAGGAAAAAGCAAAAAATTTCAGAATTGCACCTTGCAATGTGGAGATATTACTGTTTGTGCATTTACAATATTCATTGATTTTTGCCATTGAAAAACGTCCAGAAATGTTTGAAGCTACTGACTGAATGAAAGGAGCTGGCATCTCACTCTTTGAATCTTCTTTATCATGCTAGGATTAGCAGGAAAAAGCAAAAAATTTCAGAATTGCACCTTGCAATGTGGAGATATTACTGTTTGTGCATTTACAATATTCATTGATTTTTGCCATTGAAAAACATGTTTTTCATATACCAGAAATGTTTGAAGCTACTGACTGAATGAAAGGAGCTGGCATCTCACTCTCATTGAATCTTCTTTATCATGCTAGGATTAACAGGAAAAAGCAAAAAATTTCAGAATTGCACCTTGCAATGTGGAGATATTACTGTTTGTGCATTTACAATATTCATTGATTTTTGCCATTGAAAAACATGTTTTTCATATACCAGAAATGTTTGAAGCTACTGACTGAATGAAAGGAGCTGGCATCTCACTCTCTTTGAATCTTCTTTATCATGCTAGGATTAACAGGAAAAAGCAAAAAATTTCAGAATTGCACCTTGCAATGTGGAGATATTACTGTTTGTGCATTTACAATATTCATTGATTTTTGCCATTGAAAAACGTCCAGAAATGTTTGAAGCTACTGACTGAATGAAAGGAGCTGGCATCTCACTCTCTTTGAATCTTCTTTATCATGCTAGGATTAGCAGGAAAAAGCAAAAAATTTCAGAATTGCACCTTGCAATGTGGAGATATTACTGTTTGTGCATTTACAATATTCATTGATTTTTGCCATTGAAAAACATCATGTTATTCATATACCAGAAATGTTTGAAGCTACTGACTGAATGAAAGGAGCTGGCATCTCACTCTCTTTGAATCTTCTTTATCATGCTAGGATTAGCAGGAAAAAGCAAAAAATTTCCGAATTGCACCTTGCAATGTGGAGATATTACTGTTTGTGCATTTACAATATTCATTGATTTTTGCCATTGAAAAACATGTTTTTCATATACCAGAAATGTTTGAAGCTACTGACTGAATGAAAGGAGCTGGCATCTCACTCTCTTTGAATCTTCTTTATCATGCTAGGATTAGCAGGAAAAAGCAAAAAATTTCAGAATTGCACCTTGCAATGTGGAGATATTACTGTTTGTGCATTTACAATATTCATTGATTTTTGCCATTGAAAAACATGTTTTTCATATACCAGAAATGTTTGAAGCTACTGACTGAATGAAAGGAGCTGGCATCTCACTCTCTTTGAATCTTCTTTATCATGCTAGGATTAACAGGAAAAAGCAAAACATTTCAGAATTGCACCTTGCAATGTGGAGATATTACTGTTTGTGCATTTACAATATTTATTGATTTTTGCCATTGAAAAATGTCCAGAAATGTTTGAAGCTACTGACTGAATGAAAGGAGCTGGCATCTCACTCTCTTTGAATCTTCTTTATCATGCTAGGATTAGCAGGAAAAAGCAAAAAATTTCAGAATTGCACCTTGCAATGTGGAGATATTACTGTTTGTGCATTTACAATATTCATTGATTTTTGCCATTGAAAAACATGTTTTTCATATACCAGAAATGTTTGAAGCTACTGACTGAATGAAAGGAGCTGGCATCTCACTCTCTTTGAATCTTCTTTATCATGCTAGGATTAACAGGAAAAAGCAAAAAATTTCAGAATTGCACCTTGCAATGTGGAGATATTACTGTTTGTGCATTTACAATATTCATTGATTTTTGCCATTGAAAAACATGTTTTTCATATACCAGAAATGTTTGAAGCTACTGACTGAATGAAAGGAGCTGGCATCTCACTCTCTTTGAATCTTCTTTATCATGCTAGGATTAACAGGAAAAAGCAAAAAATTTCAGAATTGCACCTTGCAATGTGGAGATATTACTGTTTGTGCATTTACAATATTCATTGATTTTTGCCATTGAAAAACGTCCAGAATTGTTTGAAGCTACTGACTGAATGAAAGGAGCTGGCATCTCACTCTCTTTGAATTTTCTTTATCATGCTAGGATTAGCAGGAAAAAGCAAAAAATTTCAGAATTGCACCTTGCAATGTGGAGATATACCTGTTTGTGCATTTACAATATTCATTGATTTTTGCCATTGAAAAACATGTTTTTCATATACCAGAAATGTTTGAAGCTACTGACTGAATGAAAGGAGCTGGCATCTCACTCTCTTTGAATCTTCTTTATCATGCTAGGATTAACAGGAAAAAGCAAAAAATTTCAGAATTGCACCTTGCAATGTGGAGATATTACTGTTTGTGCATTTACAATATTCATTGATTTTTGCCATTGAAAAACGTCCAGAAATGTTTGAAGCTACTGACTGAATGAAAGGAGCTGGCATCTCACTCTCTTTGAATCTTCTTTATCATGCTAGGATTAGCAGGAAAAAGCAAAAAATTTCAGAATTTCACCTTGCAATGTGGAGATATTACTGTTTGTGCATTTACAATATTCATTGATTTTTGCGATTGAAAAACATGTTTTTCATATACCAGAAATGTTTGAAGCTACTGACTGAATGAAAGGAGCTGGCATCTCACTCTCTTTGAATCTTCTTTATCATGCTAGGATTAGCAGGAAAAAGCAAAAAATTTCAGAATTGCACCTTGCAATGTGGAGATATTACTGTTTGTGCATTTACAATATTCATTGATTTTTGCCATTGAAAAACATGTTTTTCATATACCAGAAATGTTTGAAGCTACTGACTGAATGAAAGGAGCTGGCATCTCACTCTCTTTGAATCTTCTTTATCATGCTAGGATTAACAGGAAAAAGCAAAAAATTTCAGAATTGCACCTTGCAATGTGGAGATATTACTGTTTGTGCATTTACAATATTCATTGATTTTTGCCATTGAAAAACATGTTTTTCATATACCAGAAATGTTTGAAGCTACTGACTGAATGAAAGGAGCTGGCATCTCACTCTCTTTGAATCTTCTTTATCATGCTAGGATTAACAGGAAAAAGCAAAAAATTTCAGAATTGCACCTTGCAATGTGGAGATATTACTGTTTGTGCATTTACAATATTCATTGATTTTTGCCATTGAAAAACGTCCAGAAATGTTTGAAGCTACTGACTGAATGAAAGGAGCTGGCATCTCACTCTCTTTGAATCTTCTTTATCATGCTAGGATTAGCAGGAAAAAGCAAAAAATTTCAGAATTGCACCTTGCAATGTGGAGATATTACTGTTTGTGCATTTACAATATTCATTGATTTTTGCCATTGAAAAACATGTTTTCATATACCAGAAATGTTTGAAGCTACTGACTGAATGAAAGGAGCTGGCATCTCACTCTCTTTGAATCTTCTTTATCATGCTAGGATTAACAGGAAAAAGCAAAAAATTTCAGAATTGCACCTTGCAATGTGGAGATATTACTGTTTGTGCATTTACAATATTCATTGATTTTTGCCTTTGAAAAACATGTTTTTCATATACCAGAAATGTTTGAAGCTACTGACTGAATGAAAGGAGCTGGCATCTCACTCTCTTTGAATCTTCTTTATCATGCTAGGATTAACAGGAAAAAGCAAAAAATTTCAGAATTGCACCTTGCAATGTGGAGATATTACTGTTTGTGCATTTACAATATTCATTGATTTTTGCCATTGAAAAACGTCCAGAAATGTTTGAAGCTACTGACTGAATGAAAGGAGCTGGCATCTCACTCTCTTTGAATCTTCTTTATCATGCTAGGATTAGCAGGAAAAAGCAAAAAATTTCAGAATTTCACCTTGCAATGTGGAGATATTACTGTTTGTGCATTTACAATATTCATTGATTTTTGCCATTGAAAAACATCATGTTATTCATATACCAGAAATGTTTGAAGCTACTGACTGAATGAAAGGAGCTGGCATCTCAGTCTCTTTGAATCTTCTTTATCATGCTAGGATTAGCAGGAAAAAGCAAAAAATTTCCGAATTGCACCTTGCAATGTGGAGATATTACTGTTTGTGCATTTACAATATTCATTGATTTTTGCGATTGAAAAACATGTTTTTCATATACCAGAAATGTTTGAAGCTACTGACTGAATGAAAGGAGCTGGCATCTCACTCTCTTTGAATCTTCTTTATCATGCTAGGATTAGCAGGAAAAAGCAAAAAATTTCAGAATTGCACCTTGCAATGTGGAGATATTACTGTTTGTGCATTTACAATATTCATTGATTTTTGCCATTGAAAAACATGTTTTTCATATACCAGAAATGTTTGAAGCTACTGACTGAATGAAAGGAGCTGGCATCTCACTCTCTTTGAATCTTCTTTATCATGCTAGGATTAACAGGAAAAAGCAAAAAATTTCAGAATTGCACCTTGCAATGTGGAGATATTACTGTTTGTGCATTTACAATATTCATTGATTTTTGCCATTGAAAAACATCCAGAAATGTTTGAAGCTACTGACTGAATGAAAGGAGCTGGCATCTCACTCTCTTTGAATCTTCTTTATCATGCTAGGATTAGCAGGAAAAAGCAAAAAATTTCAGAATTGCACCTTGCAATGTGGAGATATTACTGTTTGTGCATTTACAATATTCATTGATTTTTGCCATTGAAAAACATGTTTTTCATATACCAGAAATGTTTGAAGCTACTGACTGAATGAAAGGAGCTGGCATCTCACTCTCTTTGAATCTTCTTTATCATGCTAGGATTAACAGGAAAAAGCAAAAAATTTCAGAATTGCACCTTGCAATGTGGAGATATTACTGTTTGTGCATTTACAATATTCATTGATTTTTGCCATTGAAAAACATGTTTTTCATATACCAGAAATGTTTGAAGCTACTGACTGAATGAAAGGAGCTGGCATCTCACTCTCTTTGAATCTTCTTTATCATGCTAGGATTAGCAGGAAAAAGCAAAAAATTTCAGAATTGCACCTTGCAATGTGGAGATATTACTGTTTGTGCATTTACAATATTCATTGATTTTTGCCATTGAAAAACATGTTTTTCATATACCAGAAATGTTTGAAGCTACTGACTGAATGAAAGGAGCTGGCATCTCACGCTCTTTGAATCTTCTTTATCATGCTAGGATTAGCAGGAAAAAGCAAAAAATTTCAGAATTGCACCTTGCAATGTGGAGATATTACTGTTTGTGCATTTACAATATTCATTGATTTTTGCCATTGAAAAACATGTTTTTCATATACCAGAAATGTTTGAAGCTACTGACTGAATGAAAGGAGCTGGCATCTCACTCTCTTTGAATCTTCTTTATCATGCTAGGATTAGCAGGAAAAAGCAAAAAATTTCAGAATTGCACCTTGCAATGTGGAGATATTACTGTTTGTGCATTTACAATATTCATTGATTTTTGCCATTGAAAAACGTCCAAAAATGTTTGAAGCTACTGACTGAATGAAAGGAGCTGGCATCTCACTCTCTTTGAATCTTCTTTATCATGCTAGGATTAGCAGGAAAAAGCAAAAAATTTCAGAATTGCACCTTGCAATGTGGAGATATTACTGTTTGTGCATTTACAATATTCATTGATTTTTGCCATTGAAAAACATGTTTTTCATATACCAGAAATGTTTGAAGCTACTGACTGAATGAAAGGAGCTGGCATCTCACTCTCTTTGAATCTTCTTTATCATGCTAGGATTAGCAGGAAAAAGCAAAAAATTTCAGAATTGCACCTTGCAACGTGGAGATATTACTGTTTGTGCATTTACAATATTCATTGATTTTTGCCATTGAAAAACGTCCAAAAATGTTTGAAGCTACTGACTGAATGAAAGGAGCTGGCATCTCACTCTCTTTGAATCTTCTTTATCATGCTAGGATTAGCAGGAAAAAGCAAAAAATTTCAGAATTGCACCTTGCAATGTGGAGATATTACTGTTTGTGCATTTACAATATTCATTGATTTTTGCCATTGAAAAACGTCCAGAAATGTTTGAAGCTACTGACTGAATGAAAGGAGCTGGCATCTCACTCTTTGAATCTTCTTTATCATGCTAGGATTAGCAGGAAAAAGCAAAAAATTTCAGAATTGCACCTTGCAATGTGGAGATATTACTGTTTGTGCATTTACAATATTCATTGATTTTTGCCATTGAAAAACATGTTTTTCATATACCAGAAATGTTTGAAGCTACTGACTGAATGAAAGGAGCTGGCATCTCACTCTCATTGAATCTTCTTTATCATGCTAGGATTAACAGGAAAAAGCAAAAAATTTCAGAATTGCACCTTGCAATGTGGAGATATTACTGTTTGTGCATTTACAATATTCATTGATTTTTGCCATTGAAAAACATGTTTTTCATATACCAGAAATGTTTGAAGCTACTGACTGAATGAAAGGAGCTGGCATCTCACTCTCTTTGAATCTTCTTTATCATGCTAGGATTAACAGGAAAAAGCAAAAAATTTCAGAATTGCACCTTGCAATGTGGAGATATTACTGTTTGTGCATTTACAATATTCATTGATTTTTGCCATTGAAAAACGTCCAGAAATGTTTGAAGCTACTGACTGAATGAAAGGAGCTGGCATCTCACTCTCTTTGAATCTTCTTTATCATGCTAGGATTAGCAGGAAAAAGCAAAAAATTTCAGAATTGCACCTTGCAATGTGGAGATATTACTGTTTGTGCATTTACAATATTCATTGATTTTTGCCATTGAAAAACATCATGTTATTCATATACCAGAAATGTTTGAAGCTACTGACTGAATGAAAGGAGCTGGCATCTCACTCTCTTTGAATCTTCTTTATCATGCTAGGATTAGCAGGAAAAAGCAAAAAATTTCCGAATTGCACCTTGCAATGTGGAGATATTACTGTTTGTGCATTTACAATATTCATTGATTTTTGCCATTGAAAAACATGTTTTTCATATACCAGAAATGTTTGAAGCTACTGACTGAATGAAAGGAGCTGGCATCTCACTCTCTTTGAATCTTCTTTATCATGCTAGGATTAGCAGGAAAAAGCAAAAAATTTCAGAATTGCACCTTGCAATGTGGAGATATTACTGTTTGTGCATTTACAATATTCATTGATTTTTGCCATTGAAAAACATGTTTTTCATATACCAGAAATGTTTGAAGCTACTGACTGAATGAAAGGAGCTGGCATCTCACTCTCTTTGAATCTTCTTTATCATGCTAGGATTAACAGGAAAAAGCAAAACATTTCAGAATTGCACCTTGCAATGTGGAGATATTACTGTTTGTGCATTTACAATATTTATTGATTTTTGCCATTGAAAAATGTCCAGAAATGTTTGAAGCTACTGACTGAATGAAAGGAGCTGGCATCTCACTCTCTTTGAATCTTCTTTATCATGCTAGGATTAGCAGGAAAAAGCAAAAAATTTCAGAATTGCACCTTGCAATGTGGAGATATTACTGTTTGTGCATTTACAATATTCATTGATTTTTGCCATTGAAAAACATGTTTTTCATATACCAGAAATGTTTGAAGCTACTGACTGAATGAAAGGAGCTGGCATCTCACTCTCTTTGAATCTTCTTTATCATGCTAGGATTAACAGGAAAAAGCAAAAAATTTCAGAATTGCACCTTGCAATGTGGAGATATTACTGTTTGTGCATTTACAATATTCATTGATTTTTGCCATTGAAAAACATGTTTTTCATATACCAGAAATGTTTGAAGCTACTGACTGAATGAAAGGAGCTGGCATCTCACTCTCTTTGAATCTTCTTTATCATGCTAGGATTAACAGGAAAAAGCAAAAAATTTCAGAATTGCACCTTGCAATGTGGAGATATTACTGTTTGTGCATTTACAATATTCATTGATTTTTGCCATTGAAAAACGTCCAGAATTGTTTGAAGCTACTGACTGAATGAAAGGAGCTGGCATCTCACTCTCTTTGAATTTTCTTTATCATGCTAGGATTAGCAGGAAAAAGCAAAAAATTTCAGAATTGCACCTTGCAATGTGGAGATATACCTGTTTGTGCATTTACAATATTCATTGATTTTTGCCATTGAAAAACATGTTTTTCATATACCAGAAATGTTTGAAGCTACTGACTGAATGAAAGGAGCTGACATCTCACTCTCTTTGAATCTTCTTTATCATGCTAGGATTAACAGGAAAAAGCAAAAAATTTCAGAATTGCACCTTGCAATGTGGAGATATTACTGTTTGTGCATTTACAATATTCATTGATTTTTGCCATTGAAAAACGTCCAGAAATGTTTGAAGCTACTGACTGAATGAAAGGGGCTGGCATCTCACTCTCTTTGAATCTTCTTTATCATGCTAGGATTAGCAGGAAAAAGCAAAAAATTTCAGAATTGCACCTTGCAATGTGGAGATATTACTGTTTGTGCATTTACAATATTCATTGATTTTTGCCATTGAAAAACATGTTTTTCATATACCAGAAATGTTTGAAGCTACTGACTGAATGGAAGGAGCTGGCATCTCACTCTCTTTGAATCTTCTTTATCATGCTAGGATTAACAGGAAAAAGCAAAAAATTTCAGAATTGCACCTTGCAATGTGGAGATATTACTGTTTGTGCATTTACAATATTCATTGATTTTTGCCATTGAAAAACATGTTTTTCATATACCAGAAATGTTTGAAGCTACTGACTGAATGAAAGGAGCTGGCATCTCACTCTCTTTGAATCTTCTTTATCATGCTAGGATTAGCAGGAAAAAGCAAAAAATTTCAGAATTGCACCTTGCAATGTGGAGATATTACTGTTTGTGCATTTACAATATTCATTGATTTTTGCCATTGAAAAACATGTTTTTCATATACCAGAAATGTTTGAAGCTACTGACTGAATGAAAGGAGCTGGCATCTCACTCTCTTTGAATCTTCTTTATCATGCTAGGATTAGCAGGAAAAAGCAAAAAATTTCAGAATTGCACCTTGCAATGTGGATATATTACTGTTTGTGCATTTACAATATTCATTGATTTTTGCCATTGAAAAACATGTTTTTCATATACCAGAAATGTTTGAAGCTACTGACTGAATGAAAGGAGCTGGCATCTCACTCTCTTTGAATCTTCTTTATCATGCTAGGATTAACAGGAAAAAGCAAAAAATTTCAGAATTGCACCTTGCAATGTGGAGATATTACTGTTTGTGCATTTACAATATTCATTGATTTTTGCCATTGAAAAACATGTTTTTCATATACCAGAAATGTTTGAAGCTACTGACTGAATGAAAGGAGCTGGCATCTCACTCTCTTTGAATCTTCTTTATCATGCTAGGATTAGCAGGAAAAAGCAAAAAATTTCAGAATTGCACCTTGCAATGTGGAGATATTACTGTTTGTGCATTTACAATATTCATTGATTTTTGCCTATGAAAAACATGTTTTTCATATACCAGAAATGTTTGAAGCTACTGACTGAATGAAAGGAGCTGGCATCTCACTCTCTTTGAATCTTCTTTATCTTGCTAGGATTAACAAGAAAAAGCAAAAAATTTCAGAATTGCACCTTGCAATGTGGAGATATTACTGTTTGTGCATTTACAATATTCATTGATTTTTGCCATTGAAAAACGTCCAGAAATGTTTGAAGCTACTGACTGAATGAAAGGAGCTGGCATCTCACTCTTTGAATCTTCTTTATCATGCTAGGATTAGCAGGAAAAAGCAAAAAATTTCAGAATTGCACCTTGCAATGTGGAGATATTACTGTTTGTGCATTTACAATATTCATTGATTTTTGCCATTGAAAAACATGTTTTTCATATACCAGAAATGTTTGAAGCTACTGACTGAATGAAAGGAGCTGGCATCTCACTCTCTTTGAATCTTCTTTATCATGCTAGGATTAACAGGAAAAAGCAAAAAATTTCAGAATTGCACCTTGCAATGTGGAGAGATTACTGTTTGTGCATTTACAATATTCATTGATTTTTGCCATTGAAAAACATGTTTTTCATATACCAGAAATGTTTGAAGCTACTGACTGAATGAAAGGAGCTGGCATCTCACTCTCTTTGAATCTTCTTTATCATGCTAGGATTAACAGGAAAAAGCAAAAAATTTCAGAATTGCACCTTGCAATGTGGAGATATTACTGTTTGTGCATTTACAATATTCATTGATTTTTGCCATTGAA
The DNA here is from genome assembly GCF_046119375.1 of Phyllobates terribilis. Taxonomy (NCBI): domain Eukaryota; kingdom Metazoa; phylum Chordata; class Amphibia; order Anura; family Dendrobatidae; genus Phyllobates; species Phyllobates terribilis. The sequence continues at coordinate 164,563 of NW_027364688.1, forward strand.
AAACGTCCAGAAATGTTTGAAGCTACTGACTGAATGAAAGGAGCTGGCATCTCACTCTCTTTGAATCTTCTTTATCATGCTAGGATTAGCAGGAAAAATCAAAAAAATTCAGAAATGCACCTTGCAATGTGGAGATATTACTGTTTGTGCATTTACAATATTCATTGATTTTTCCATTGAAAAACATCATGTTATTCATATACCAGAAATGTTTGAAGCTACTGACTGAATGAAAGGAGCTGGCATCTCACTCTCTTTGAATCTTCTTTATCATGCTAGGATTAGCAGGAAAAAGCAAAAAATTTCCGAATTGCACCTTGCAATGTGGAGATATTACTGTTTGTGCATTTACAATATTCATTGATTTTTGCCATTGAAAAACATGTTTTTCATATACCAGAAATGTTTGAAGCTACTGACTGAATGAAAGGAGCTGGCATCTCACTCTCTTTGAATCTTCTTTATCATGCTAGGATTAGCAGGAAAAAGCAAAAATTTTCAGAATTGCACCTTGCAATGTGGAGATATTACTGTTTGTGCATTTACAATATTCATTGATTTTTGCCATTGAAAAACATGTTTTTCATATACCAGAAATGTTTGAAGCTACTGACTGAATGAAAGGAGCTGGCATCTCACTCTCTTTGAATCTTCTTTATCATGCTAGGATTAACAGGAAAAAGCAAAAAATTTCAGAATTGCACCTTGCAATGTGGAGATATTACTGTTTGTGCATTTACAATATTCATTGATTTTTGCCATTGAAAAACGTCCAGAAATGTTTGAAGTTACTGACTGAATGAAAGGAGCTGGCATCTCACTCTCTTTGAATCTTCTTTATCATGCTAGGATTAGCAGGAAAAAGCAAAAAATTTCAGAATTGCACCTTGCAATGTGGAGATATTACTGTTTGTGCATTTACAATATTCATTGATTTTTGCCATTGAAAAACATGTTTTTCATATACCAGAAATGTTTGAAGCTACTGACTGAATGAAAGGAGCTGGCATCTCACTCTCATTGAATCTTCTTTATCATGCTAGGATTAACAGGAAAAAGCAAAAAATTTCAGAATTGCACCTTGCAATGTGGAGATATTACTGTTTGTGCATTTACAATATTCATTGATTTTTGCCATTGAAAAATGTCCAGAAATGTTTGAAGCTACTGACTGAATGAAAGGAGCTGGCATCTCACTCTCTTTGAATCTTCTTTATCATGCTAGGATTAGCAGGAAAAAGCAAAAAATTTCAGAATTGCACCTTGCAATGTGGAGATATTACTGTTTGTGCATTTACAATATTCATTGATTTTTGCCATTGAAAAACATCATGTTATTCATATACCAGAAATGTTTGAAGCTACTGACTGAATGAAAGGAGCTGGCATCTCACTCTCTTTGAATCTTCTTTATCATGCTAGGATTAGCAGGAAAAAGCAAAAAATTTCCGAATTGCACCTTGCAATGTGGAGATATTACTGTTTGTGCATTTACAATATTCATTGATTTTTGCCATTGAAAAACATGTTTTTCATATACCAGAAATGTTTGAAGCTACTGACTGAATGAAAGGAGCTGGCATCTCACTCTCTTTGAATCTTCTTTATCATGCTAGGATTAGCAGGAAAAAGCAAAAAATTTCAGAATTGCACCTTGCAATGTGGAGATATTACTGTTTGTGCATTTACAATATTCATTGATTTTTGCCATTGAAAAACATGTTTTTCATATACCAGAAATGTTTGAAGCTACTGACTGAATGAAAGGAGCTGGCATCTCACTCTCTTTGAATCTTCTTTATCATGCTAGGATTAACAGGAAAAAGCAAAACATTTCAGAATTGCACCTTGCAATGTGGAGATATTACTGTTTGTGCATTTACAATATTTATTGATTTTTGCCATTGAAAAATGTCCAGAAATGTTTGAAGCTACTGACTGAATGAAAGGAGCTGGCATCTCACTCTCTTTGAATCTTCTTTATCATGCTAGGATTAGCAGGAAAAAGCAAAAAAGTTCAGAATTGCACCTTGCAATGTGGAGATATACCTGTTTGTGCATTTACAATATTCATTGATTTTTGCCATTGAAAAACATGTTTTTCATATACCAGAAATGTTTGAAGCTACTGACTGAATGAAAGGAGCTGACATCTCACTCTCTTTGAATCTTCTTTATCATGCTAGGATTAACAGGAAAAAGCAAAAAATTTCAAAATTGCACCTTGCAATGTGGAGATATTACTGTTTGTGCATTTATAATATTCATTGATTTTTGCCATTGAAAAACGTCCAGAAATGTTTGAAGCTACTGACTGAATGAAAGGAGCTGGCATCTCACTCTCTTTGAATCTTCTTTATCATGCTAGGATTAGCAGGAAAAAGCAAAAAATTTCAGAATTGCACCTTGCAATGTGGAGATATTACTGTTTGTGCATTTACAATATTCATTGATTTTTGCCATTGAAAAACATGTTTTTCATATACCAGAAATGTTTGAAGCTACTGACTGAATGAAAGGAGCTGGCATCTCACTCTCTTTGAATCTTCTTTATCATGCTAGGATTAACAGGAAAAAGCAAAAAATTTCAGAATTGCACCTTGCAATGTGGAGATATTACTGTTTGTGCATTTACAATATTCATTGATTTTTGCCATTGAAAAACATGTTTTTCATATACCAGAAATGTTTGAAGCTACTGACTGAATGAAAGGAGCTGGCATCTCACTCTCTTTGAATCTTCTTTATCATGCTAGGATTAGCAGGAAAAAGCAAAAAATTTCAGAATTGCACCTTGCAATGTGGAGATATTACTGTTTGTGCATTTACAATATTCCTTGATTTTTGCCATTGAAAAACATGTTTTTCATATACCAGAAATGTTTGAAGCTACTGACTGAATGAAAGGAGCTGGCATCTCACTCTCTTTGAATCTTCTTTATCATGCTAGGATTAGCAGGAAAAAGCAAAAAATTTCAGAATTGCACCTTGCAATGTGGATATATTACTGTTTGTGCATTTACAATATTCATTGATTTTTGCCATTGAAAAACATGTTTTTCATATACCAGAAATGTTTGAAGCTACTGACTGAATGAAAGGAGCTGGCATCTCACTCTCTTTGAATCTTCTTTATCATGCTAGGATTAGCAGGAAAAAGCAAAAAATTTCAGAATTGCACCTTGCAATGTGGAGATATTACTGTTTGTGCATTTACAATATTCATTGATTTTTGCCTATGAAAAACATGTTTTTCATATACCAGAAATGTTTGAAGCTACTGACTGAATGAAAGGAGCTGGCATCTCACTCTCTTTGAATCTTCTTTATCTTGCTAGGATTAACAAGAAAAAGCAAAAAATTTCAGAATTGCACCTTGCAATGTGGAGATATTACTGTTTGTGCATTTACAATATTCATTGATTTTTGCCATTGAAAAACGTCCAGAAATGTTTGAAGCTACTGACTGAATGAAAGGAGCTGGCATCTCACTCTCTTTGAATCTTCTTTATCATGCTAGGATTAGCAGGAAAAATCAAAAAAATTCAGAAATGCACCTTGCAATGTGGAGATATTACTGTTTGTGCATTTACAATATTCATTGATTTTTCCATTGAAAAACATCATGTTATTCATATACCAGAAATGTTTGAAGCTACTGACTGAATGAAAGGAGCTGGCATCTCACTCTCTTTGAATCTTCTTTATCATGCTAGGATTAGCAGGAAAAAGCAAAAAATTTCCGAATTGCACCTTGCAATGTGGAGATATTACTGTTTGTGCATTTACAATATTCATTGATTTTTGCCATTGAAAAACATGTTTTTCATATACCAGAAATGTTTGAAGCTACTGACTGAATGAAAGGAGCTGGCATCTCACTCTCTTTGAATCTTCTTTATCATGCTAGGATTAGCAGGAAAAAGCAAAAAATTTCAGAATTGCACCTTGCAATGTGGAGATATTACTGTTTGTGCATTTACAATATTCATTGATTTTTGCCATTGAAAAACATGTTTTTCATATACCAGAAATGTTTGAAGCTACTGACTGAATGAAAGGAGCTGGCATCTCAATCTCTTTGAATCTTCTTTATCATGCTAGGATTAACAGGAAAAAGCAAAAAATTTCAGAATTGCACTTTGCAATGTGGAGATATTACTGTTTGTGCATTTACAATATTCATTGATTTTTGCCATTGAAAAACGTCCAGAAATGTTTGAAGTTACTGACTGAATGAAAGGAGCTGGCATCTCACTCTCTTTGAATCTTCTTTATCATGCTAGGATTAGCAGGAAAAAGCAAAAAATTTCAGAATTGCACCTTGCAATGTGGAGATATTACTGTTTGTGCATTTACAATATTCATTGATTTTTGCCATTGAAAAACATGTTTTTCATATACCAGAAATGTTTGAAGCTACTGACTGAATGAAAGGAGCTGGCATCTCACTCTCTTTGAATCTTCTTTATCATGCTAGGATTAACAGGAAAAAGCAAAAAATTTTAGAATTGCACCTTGCAATGTGGAGATATTACTGTTTGTGCATTTACAATATTCATTGATTTTTGCCATTGAAAAACATGTTTTTCATATACCAGAAATGTTTGAAGCTACTGACTGAATGAAAGGAGCTGGCATCTCACTCTCTTTGAATCTTCTTTATCATGCTAGGATTAACAGGAAAAAGCAAAAAATTTCAGAATTGCACCTTGCAATGTGGAGATATTACTGTTTGTGCATTTACAATATTCATTGATTTTTGCCATTGAAAAATGTCCAGAAATGTTTGAAGCTACTGACTGAATGAAAGGAGCTGGCATCTCACTCTCTTTGAATCTTCTTTATCATGCTAGGATTAGCAGGAAAAAGCCAAAAATTTCCGAATTGCACCTTGCAATGTGGAGATATTACTGTTTGTGCATTTACAATATTCATTGATTTTTGCCATTGAAAAACATGTTTTTCATATACCAGAAATGTTTGAAGCTACTGACTGAATGAAAGGAGCTGGCATCTCACTCTCTTTGAATCTTCTTTATCATGCTAGGATTAGCAGGAAAAAGCAAAAAATTTCAGAATTGCACCTTGCAATGTGGAGATATTACTGTTTGTGCATTTACAATATTCATTGATTTTTGCCATTGAAAAACGTCCAGAAATGTTTGAAGCTACTGACTGAATGAAAGGAGCTGGCATCTCACTCTTTGAATCTTCTTTATCATGCTAGGATTAACAGGAAAAAGCAAAAAATTTCAGAATTGCACCTTGCAATGTGGAGATATTACTGTTTGTGCATTTACAATATTCATTGATTTTTGCCATTGAAAAACATGTTTTTCATATACCAGAAATGTTTGAAGCTACTGACTGAATGAAAGGAGCTGGCATCTCACTCTCTTTGAATCTTCTTTATCATGCTAGGATTAACAGGAAAAAGCAAAAAATTTCAGAATTGCACCTTGCAATGTGGAGATATTACTGTTTGTGCATTTACAATATTCATTGATTTTTGCCATTGAAAAACGTCCAGAAATGTTTGAAGCTATTGACTGAATGAAAGGAGCTGGCATCTCACTCTCTTTGAATCTTCTTTATCATGCTAGGATTAGCAGGAAAAAGCAAAAAATTTCAGAATTGCACCTTGCAATGTGGAGATATTACTGTTTGTGCATTTACAATATTCATTGATTTTTGCCATTGAAAAACATGTTTTTCATATGCCAGAAATGTTTGAAGCTACTGACTGAATGAAAGGAGCTGGCACCTCACTCTCTTTGAATCTTCTTTATCATGCTAGGATTAACAGGAAAAAGCAAAAAATTTCAGAATAGCACCTTGCAATGTGGAGATATTACTGTTTGTGCATTTACAATATTCATTGATTTTTGCCATTGAAAAACATGTTTTTCATATACCAGAAATGTTTGAAGCTACTGACTGAATGAAAGGAGCTGGCATCTCACTCTCTTTGAATCTTCTTTATCATGCTAGGATTAACAGGAAAAAGCAAAAAATTTCAGAATTGCACCTTGCAATGTGGAGATATTACTGTTTGTGCATTTACAATATTCATTGATTTTTGCCATTGAAAAACGTCCAGATGTGTTTGAAGCTACTGACTGAATGAAAGGAGCTGGCATCTCACTCTCTTTGAATCTTCTTTATCATGCTAGGATTAGCAGGAAAAAGCCAAAAATTTCAGAATTGCACCTTGCAATGTGGAGATATTACTGTTTGTGCATTTACAATATTCATTGATTTTTGCCATTGAAAAACATCATTTTATTCATATACCAGAAATGTTTGAAGCTACTGACTGAATGAAAGGAGCTGGCATCTCACTCTCTTTGAATCTTCTTTATCATGCTAGGATTAGCAGGAAAAAGCAAAAAATTTCCGAATTGCACCTTGCAATGTGGAGATATTACTGTTTGTGCATTTACAATATTCATTGATTTTTGCCATTGAAAAACATGTTTTTCATATACCAGAAATGTTTGAAGCTACTGACTGAATGAAAGGAGCTGGCATCTCACTCTCTTTGAATCTTCTTTATCATGCTAGGATTAGCAGGAAAAAGCAAAAAATTTCAGAATTGCACCTTGCAATGTGGAGATATTACTGTTTGTGCATTTACAATATTCATTGATTTTTGCCATTGAAAAACGTCCAGAAATGTTTGAAGCTACTGACTGAATGAAAGGAGCTGGCATCTCACTCTTTGAATCTTCTTTATCATGCTAGGATTAACAGGAAAAAGCAAAAAATTTCAGAATTGCACCTTGCAATGTGGAGATATTACTGTTTGTGCATTTACAATATTCATTGATTTTTGCCATTGAAAAACATGTTTTTCATATACCAGAAATGTTTGAAGCTACTGACTGAATGAAAGGAGCTGGCATCTCACTCTCTTTGAATCTTCTTTATCATGCTAGGATTAACAGGAAAAAGCAAAAAATTTCAGAATTGCACCTTGCAATGTGGAGATATTACTGTTTGTGCATTTACAATATTCATTGATTTTTGCCATTGAAAAACGTCCAGAAATGTTTGAAGCTATTGACTGAATGAAAGGAGCTGGCATCTCACTCTCTTTGAATCTTCTTTATCATGCTAGGATTAGCAGGAAAAAGCAAAAAATTTCAGAATTGCACCTTGCAATGTGGAGATATTACTGTTTGTGCATTTACAATATTCATTGATTTTTGCCATTGAAAAACATGTTTTTCATATGCCAGAAATGTTTGAAGCTACTGACTGAATGAAAGGAGCTGGCACCTCACTCTCTTTGAATCTTCTTTATCATGCTAGGATTAACAGGAAAAAGCAAAAAATTTCAGAATAGCACCTTGCAATGTGGAGATATTACTGTTTGTGCATTTACAATATTCATTGATTTTTGCCATTGAAAAACATGTTTTTCATATACCAGAAATGTTTGAAGCTACTGACTGAATGAAAGGAGCTGGCATCTCACTCTCTTTGAATCTTCTTTATCATGCTAGGATTAACAGGAAAAAGCAAAAAATTTCAGAATTGCACCTTGCAATGTGGAGATATTACTGTTTGTGCATTTACAATATTCATTGATTTTTGCCATTGAAAAACGTCCAGATGTGTTTGAAGCTACTGACTGAATGAAAGGAGCTGGCATCTCACTCTCTTTGAATCTTCTTTATCATGCTAGGATTAGCAGGAAAAAGCAAAAAATTTCAGAATTGCACCTTGCAATGTGGAGATATTACTGTTTGTGCATTTACAATATTCATTGATTTTTGCCATTGAAAAACATCATTTTATTCATATACCAGAAATGTTTGAAGCTACTGACTGAATGAAAGGAGCTGGCATCTCACTCTCTTTGAATCTTCTTTATTATGCTAGGATTAGCAGGAAAAAGCAAAAAATTTCCGAATTGCACCTTGCAATGTGGAGATATTACTGTTTGTGCATTTACAATATTCATTGATTTTTGCCATTGAAAAACATGTTTTTCATATACCAGAAATGTTTGAAGCTACTGACTGAATGAAAGGAGCTGGCATCTCACTCTCTTTGAATCTTCTTTATCATGCTAGGATTAGCAGGAAAAAGCAAAAAATTTCAGAATTGCACCTTGCAATGTGGAGATATTACTGTTTGTGCATTTACAATATTCATTGATTTTTGCCATTGAAAAACATGTTTTTCATATACCAGAAATGTTTGAAGCTACTGACTGAATGAAAGGAGCTGGCATCTCACTCTCTTTGAATCTTCTTTATCATGCTAGGATTAACAGGAAAAAGCAAAAAATTTCAGAATTGCACCTTGCAATGTGGAGATATTACTGTTTGTGCATTTACAATATTCATTGATTTTTGCCATTGAAAAACATGTTTTTCATATACCAGAAATGTTTGAAGCTACTGACTGAATGAAAGGAGCTGGCATCTCACTCTCTTTGAATCTTCTTTATCATGCTAGGATTAGCAGGAAAAAGCAAAAAATTTCAGAATTGCACCTTGCAATGTGGAGATATTACTGTTTGTGCATTTACAATATTCGTTGATTTTTGCCATTGAAAAACATGTTTTTCATATACCAGAAATGTTTGAAGCTACTGACTGAATGAAAGGAGCTGGCATCTCACTCTCTTTGAATCTTCTTTATCATGCTAGGATTAGCAGGAAAAAGCAAAAAATTTCAGAATTGCACCTTGCAATGTGGAGATATTACTGTTTGTGCATTTACAATATTCATTGATTTTTGCCATTGAAAAACATGTTTTTCATATACCAGAAATGTTTGAAGCTACTGACTGAATGAAAGGAGCTGGCATCTCACTCTCTTTGAATCTTCTTTATCATGCTAGGATTAGCAGGAAAAAGCAAAAAATTTCAGAATTGCACCTTGCAATGTGGAGATATTACTGTTTGTGCATTTACAATATTCATTGATTTTTGCCATTGAAAAACATGTTTTTCATATACCAGAAATGTTTGAAGCTACTGACTGAATGAAAGGAGCTGGCATCTCACTCTCTTTGAATCTTCTTTATCATGCTAGGATTAGCAGGAAAAAGCAAAAAATTTCAGAATTGCACCTTGCAACGTGGAGATATTACTGTTTGTGCATTTACAATATTCATTGATTTTTGCCATTGAAAAACATGTTTTTCATATACCAGAAATGTTTGAAGCTACTGACTGAATGAAAGGAGCTGGCATCTCACTCTCTTTGAATCTTCTTTATCATGCTAGGATTAGCAGGAAAAAGCAAAAAATTTCAGAATTGCACCTTGCAACGTGGAGATATTACTGTTTGTGCATTTACAATATTCATTGATTTTTGCCATTGAAAAACGTCCAAAAATGTTTGAAGCTACTGACTGAATGAAAGGAGCTGGCATCTCACTCTCTTTGAATCTTCTTTATCATGCTAGGATTAGCAGGAAAAAGCAAAAAATTTCAGAATTGCACCTTGCAATGTGGAGATATTACTGTTTGTGCATTTACAATATTCATTGATTTTTGCCATTGAAAAACATGTTTTTCATATACCAGAAATGTTTGAAGCTACTGACTGAATGAAAGGAGCTGGCATCTCACTCTCTTTGAATCTTCTTTATCTTGCTAGGATTAGCAGGAAAAAGCAAAAAATTTCAGAATTGCACCTTGCAATGTGGAGATATTACTGTTTGTGCATTTACAATATTCATTGATTTTTGCCATTGAAAAACATGTTTTTCATATACCAGAAATGTTTGAAGCTACTGACTGAATGAAAGGAGCTGGCATCTCACTCTCTTTGAATCTTCTTTATCATGCTAGGATTAACAGGAAAAAGCAAAAAATTTCAGAATTGCACCTTGCAATGTGGAGATATTACTGTTTGTGCATTTACAATATTCATTGATTTTTGCCATTGAAAAACGTCCAGAAATGTTTGAAGCTACTGACTGAATGAAAGGAGCTGGCATCTCACTCTCTTTGAATCTTCTTTATCATGCTAGGATTAGCAGGAAAAAGCAAAAAATTTCAGAATTGCACCTTGCAATGTGGAGATATTACTGTTTGTGCATTTACAATATTCATTGATTTTTGCCATTGAAAAACATCATGTTATTCATATACCAGAAATGTTTGAAGCTACTGACTGAATGAAAGGAGCTGGCATCTCACTCTCTTTGAATCTTCTTTATCATGCTAGGATTAGCAGGAAAAAGCAAAAAATTTCCGAATTGCACCTTGCAATGTGGAGATATTACTGTTTGTGCATTTACAATATTCATTGATTTTTGCCATTGAAAAACATGTTTTTCATATACCAGAAATGTTTGAAGCTACTGACTGAATGAAAGGAGCTGGCATCTCACTCTCTTTGAATCTTCTTTATCATGCTAGGATTAGCAGGAAAAAGCAAAAAAATTCAGAATTGCACCTTGCAATGTGGAGATATTACTGTTTGTGCATTTACAATATTCATTGATTTTTGCCATTGAAAAACATGATTTTCATATACCAGAAATGTTTGAAGCTACTGACTGAATGAAAGGAGCTGGCATCTAACTCTCTTTGAATCTTCTTTATCATGCTAGGATTAACAGGAAAAAGCAAAAAATTTCAGAATTGCAACTTGCAATGTGGAGATATTACTGTTTGTGCATTTACAATATTCATTGATTTTTGCCATTGAAAAACATGTTTTTCATATACCAGAAATGTTTGAAGCTACTGACTGAATGAAAGGAGCTGGCATCTCACTCTCTTTGAATCTTCTTTATCATGCTAGGATTAGCAGGAAAAAGCAAAAAATTTCAGAATTGCACCTTGCAATGTGGAGATATTACTGTTTGTGCATTTACAATATTCATTGATTTTTGCCATTGAAAAACATGTTTTTCATATACCAGAAATGTTTGAAGCTACTGACTGAATGAAAGGAGCTGGCATCTCACTCTCTTTGAATCTTCTTTATCATGCTAGGATTAGCAGGAAAAAGCAAAAAATTTCAGAATTGCACCTTGCAATGTGGAGATATTACTGTTTGTGCATTTACAATATTCATTGATTTTTGCCATTGAAAAACATGTTTTTCATATACCAGAAATGTTTGAAGCTACTGACTGAATGAAAGGAGCTGGCATCTCACTCTCTTTGAATCTTCTTTATCATGCTAGGATTAGCAGGAAAAAGCAAAAAATTTCAGAATTGCACCTTGCAATGTGGAGATATTACTGTTTGTGCATTTACAATATTCATTGATTTTTGCCATTGAAAAACATGTTTTTCATATACCAGAAATGTTTGAAGCTACTGACTGAATGAAAGGAGCTGGCATCTCACTCTCTTTGAATCTTCTTTATCATGCTAGGATTAGCAGGAAAAAGCAAAAAATTTCAGAATTGCACCTTGCAATGTGGAGATATTACTGTTTGTGCATTTACAATATTCATTGATTTTTGCCATTGAAAAACATGTTTTTCATATACCAGAAATGTTTGAAGCTACTGACTGAATGAAACGAGCTGGCATCTCACTCTCTTTGAATCTTCTTTATCATGCTAGGATTAGCAGGAACAAGCAAAAAATTTCAGAATTGCACCTTGCAACGTGGAGATATTACTGTTTGTGCATTTAAAATATTCATTGATTTTTGCCATTGAAAAACATGTTTTTCATATACCAGAAATGTTTGAAGCTACTGACTGAATGAAAGGAGCTGGCATCTCACTCTCTTTGAATCTTCTTTATCATGCTAGGATTAGCAGGAAAAAGCAAAAAATTTCAGAATTGCACCTTGCAACGTGGAGATATTACTGTTTGTGCATTTACAATATTCATTGATTTTTGCCATTGAAAAACGTCCAAAAATGTTTGAAGCTACTGACTGAATGAAAGGAGCTGGCATCTCACTCTCTTTGAATCTTCTTTATCATGCTAGGATTAGCAGGAAAAAGCAAAAAATTTCAGAATTGCACCTTGCAACGTGGAGATATTACTGTTTGTGCATTTACAATATTCATTGATTTTTGCCATTGAAAAACGTCCAGAAATGTTTGAAGCTACTGACTGAATGAAAGGAGCTGGCATCTCACTCTTTGAATCTTCTTTATCATGCTAGGATTAGCAGGAAAAAGCAAAAAATTTCAGAATTGCACCTTGCAATGTGGAGATATTACTGTTTGTGCATTTACAATATTCATTGATTTTTGCCATTGAAAAACATGTTTTTCATATACCAGAAATGTTTGAAGCTACTGACTGAATGAAAGGAGCTGGCATCTCACTCTCTTTGAATCTTCTTTATCATGCTAGGATTAGCAGGAAAAAGCAAAAAATTTCAGAATTGCACCTTGCAACGTGGAGATATTACTGTTTGTGCATTTACAATATTCATTGATTTTTGCCATTGAAAAACGTCCAAAAATGTTTGAAGCTACTGACTGAATGAAAGGAGCTGGCATCTCACTCTCTTTGAATCTTCTTTATCATGCAAGGATTAGCAGGAAAAAGCAAAAAATTTCAGAATTGCACCTTGCAACGTGGAGATATTACTGTTTGTGCATTTACAATATTCATTGATTTTTGCCATTGAAAAACGTCCAGAAATGTTTGAAGCTACTGACTGAATGAAAGGAGCTGGCATCTCACTCTTTGAATCTTCTTTATCATGCTAGGATTAGCAGGAAAAAGCAAAAAATTTCAGAATTGCACCTTGCAATGTGGATATATTACTGTTTGTGCATTTACAATATTCATTGATTTTTGCCATTGAAAAACATGTTTTTCATATACCAGAAATGTTTGAAGCTACTGACTGAATGAAAGGAGCTGGCATCTCACTCTCTTTGAATCTTCTTTATCATGCTAGGATTAGCAGGAAAAAGCAAAAAATTTCAGAATTGCACCTTGCAACGTGGAGATATTACTGTTTGTGCATTTACAATATTCATTGATTTTTGCCATTGAAAAACATGTTTTTCATATACCAGAAATGTTTGAAGCTACTGACTGAATGAAAGGAGCTGGCATCTCACTCTCTTTGAATCTTCTTTATCATGCTAGGATTAGCAGGAAAAAGCAAAAAATTTCAGAATTGCACCTTGCAACGTGGAGATATTACTGTTTGTGCATTTACAATATTCATTGATTTTTGCCATTGAAAAACGTCCAAAAATGTTTGAAGCTACTGACTGAATGAAAGGAGCTGGCATCTCACTCTCTTTGAATCTTCTTTATCATGCTAGGATTAGCAGGAAAAAGCAAAAAATTTCAGAATTGCACCTTGCAACGTGGAGATATTACTGTTTGTGCATTTACAATATTCATTGATTTTTGCCATTGAAAAACATGTTTTTCATATACCAGAAATGTTTGAAGCTACTGACTGAATGAAAGGAGCTGGCATCTCACTCTCTTTGAATCTTCTTTATCTTGCTAGGATTAGCAGGAAAAAGCAAAAAATTTCAGAATTGCACCTTGCAATGTGGAGATATTACTGTTTGTGCATTTACAATATTCATTGATTTTTGCCATTGAAAAACATGTTTTTCATATACCAGAAATGTTTGAAGCTACTGACTGAATGAAAGGAGCTGGCATCTCACTCTCTTTGAATCTTCTTTATCATGCTAGGATTAACAGGAAAAAGCAAAAAATTTCAGAATTGCACCTTGCAATGTGGAGATATTACTGTTTGTGCATTTACAATATTCATTGATTTTTGCCATTGAAAAACGTCCAGAAATGTTTGAAGCTACTGACTGAATGAAAGGAGCTGGCATCTCACTCTCTTTGAATCTTCTTTATCATGCTAGGATTAGCAGGAAAAAGCAAAAAATTTCAGAATTGCACCTTGCAATGTGGAGATATTACTGTTTGTGCATTTACAATATTCATTGATTTTTGCCATTGAAAAACATCATGTTATTCATATACCAGAAATGTTTGAAGCTACTGACTGAATGAAAGGAGCTGGCATCTCACTCTCTTTGAATCTTCTTTATCATGCTAGGATTAGCAGGAAAAAGCAAAAAATTTCCGAATTGCACCTTGCAATGTGGAGATATTACTGTTTGTGCATTTACAATATTCATTGATTTTTGCCATTGAAAAACATGTTTTTCATATACCAGAAATGTTTGAAGCTACTGACTGAATGAAAGGAGCTGGCATCTCACTCTCTTTGAATCTTCTTTATCATGCTAGGATTAGCAGGAAAAAGCAAAAAAATTCAGAATTGCACCTTGCAATGTGGAGATATTACTGTTTGTGCATTTACAATATTCATTGATTTTTGCCATTGAAAAACATGATTTTCATATACCAGAAATGTTTGAAGCTACTGACTGAATGAAAGGAGCTGGCATCTAACTCTCTTTGAATCTTCTTTATCATGCTAGGATTAACAGGAAAAAGCAAAAAATTTCAGAATTGCAACTTGCAATGTGGAGATATTACTGTTTGTGCATTTACAATATTCATTGATTTTTGCCATTGAAAAACATGTTTTTCATATACCAGAAATGTTTGAAGCTACTGACTGAATGAAAGGAGCTGGCATCTCACTCTCTTTGAATCTTCTTTATCATGCTAGGATTAGCAGGAAAAAGCAAAAAATTTCAGAATTGCACCTTGCAATGTGGAGATATTACTGTTTGTGCATTTACAATATTCATTGATTTTTGCCATTGAAAAACATGTTTTTCATATACCAGAAATGTTTGAAGCTACTGACTGAATGAAAGGAGCTGGCATCTCACTCTCTTTGAATCTTCTTTATCATGCTAGGATTAGCAGGAAAAAGCAAAAAATTTCAGAATTGCACCTTGCAATGTGGAGATATTACTGTTTGTGCATTTACAATATTCATTGATTTTTGCCATTGAAAAACATGTTTTTCATATACCAGAAATGTTTGAAGCTACTGACTGAATGAAAGGAGCTGGCATCTCACTCTCTTTGAATCTTCTTTATCATGCTAGGATTAGCAGGAAAAAGCAAAAAATTTCAGAATTGCACCTTGCAATGTGGAGATATTACTGTTTGTGCATTTACAATATTCATTGATTTTTGCCATTGAAAAACATGTTTTTCATATACCAGAAATGTTTGAAGCTACTGACTGAATGAAAGGAGCTGGCATCTCACTCTCTTTGAATCTTCTTTATCATGCTAGGATTAGCAGGAAAAAGCAAAAAATTTCAGAATTGCACCTTGCAATGTGGAGATATTACTGTTTGTGCATTTACAATATTCATTGATTTTTGCCATTGAAAAACATGTTTTTCATATACCAGAAATGTTTGAAGCTACTGACTGAATGAAACGAGCTGGCATCTCACTCTCTTTGAATCTTCTTTATCATGCTAGGATTAGCAGGAACAAGCAAAAAATTTCAGAATTGCACCTTGCAACGTGGAGATATTACTGTTTGTGCATTTAAAATATTCATTGATTTTTGCCATTGAAAAACATGTTTTTCATATACCAGAAATGTTTGAAGCTACTGACTGAATGAAAGGAGCTGGCATCTCACTCTCTTTGAATCTTCTTTATCATGCTAGGATTAGCAGGAAAAAGCAAAAAATTTCAGAATTGCACCTTGCAACGTGGAGATATTACTGTTTGTGCATTTACAATATTCATTGATTTTTGCCATTGAAAAACGTCCAAAAATGTTTGAAGCTACTGACTGAATGAAAGGAGCTGGCATCTCACTCTCTTTGAATCTTCTTTATCATGCTAGGATTAGCAGGAAAAAGCAAAAAATTTCAGAATTGCACCTTGCAACGTGGAGATATTACTGTTTGTGCATTTACAATATTCATTGATTTTTGCCATTGAAAAACGTCCAGAAATGTTTGAAGCTACTGACTGAATGAAAGGAGCTGGCATCTCACTCTTTGAATCTTCTTTATCATGCTAGGATTAGCAGGAAAAAGCAAAAAATTTCAGAATTGCACCTTGCAATGTGGAGATATTACTGTTTGTGCATTTACAATATTCATTGATTTTTGCCATTGAAAAACATGTTTTTCATATACCAGAAATGTTTGAAGCTACTGACTGAATGAAAGGAGCTGGCATCTCACTCTCTTTGAATCTTCTTTATCATGCTAGGATTAGCAGGAAAAAGCAAAAAATTTCAGAATTGCACCTTGCAACGTGGAGATATTACTGTTTGTGCATTTACAATATTCATTGATTTTTGCCATTGAAAAACGTCCAAAAATGTTTGAAGCTACTGACTGAATGAAAGGAGCTGGCATCTCACTCTCTTTGAATCTTCTTTATCATGCAAGGATTAGCAGGAAAAAGCAAAAAATTTCAGAATTGCACCTTGCAACGTGGAGATATTACTGTTTGTGCATTTACAATATTCATTGATTTTTGCCATTGAAAAACGTCCAGAAATGTTTGAAGCTACTGACTGAATGAAAGGAGCTGGCATCTCACTCTTTGAATCTTCTTTATCATGCTAGGATTAGCAGGAAAAAGCAAAAAATTTCAGAATTGCACCTTGCAATGTGGAGATATTACTGTTTGTGCATTTACAATATTCATTGATTTTTGCCATTGAAAAACATGTTTTTCATATACCAGAAATGTTTGAAGCTACTGACTGAATGAAAGGAGCTGGCATCTCACTCTCTTTGAATCTTCTTTATCATGCTAGGATTAGCAGGAAAAAGCAAAAAATTTCAGAATTGCACCTTGCAACGTGGAGATATTACTGTTTGTGCATTTACAATATTCATTGATTTTTGCCATTGAAAAACATGTTTTTCATATACCAGAAATGTTTGAAGCTACTGACTGAATGAAAGGAGCTGGCATCTCACTCTCTTTGAATCTTCTTTATCATGCTAGGATTAGCAGGAAAAAGCAAAAAATTTCAGAATTGCACCTTGCAACGTGGAGATATTACTGTTTGTGCATTTACAATATTCATTGATTTTTGCCATTGAAAAACGTCCAAAAATGTTTGAAGCTACTGACTGAATGAAAGGAGCTGGCATCTCACTCTCTTTGAATCTTCTTTATCATGCTAGGATTAGCAGGAAAAAGCAAAAAATTTCAGAATTGCACCTTGCAACGTGGAGATATTACTGTTTGTGCATTTACAATATTCATTGATTTTTGCCATTGAAAAACGTCCAGAAATGTTTGAAGCTACTGACTGAATGAAAGGAGCTGGCATCTCACTCTTTGAATCTTCTTTATCATGCTAGGATTAGCAGGAAAAAGCAAAAATTTCAGAATTGCACCTTGCAATGTGGAGATATTACTGTTTGTGCATTTACAATATTCATTGATTTTTGCCATTGAAAAACATGTTTTTCATATACCAGAAATGTTTGAAGCTACTGACTGAATGAAAGGAGCTGGCATCTCACTCTCTTTGAATCTTCTTTATCATGCTAGGATTAACAGGAAAAAGCAAAACATTTCAGAATTGCTCCTTGCAATGTGGAGAGATTACTGTTTGTGCATTTACAATATTCATTGATTTTTGCCATTGAAAAACATGTTTTTCATATACCAGAAATGTTTGAAGCTACTGACTGAATGAAAGGAGCTGGCATCTCACTCTCTTTGAATCTTCTTTATCATGCTAGGATTAACAGGAAAAAGCAAAAAATTTCAGAATTGCACCTTGCAACGTGGAGATATTACTGTTTGTGCATTTACAATATTCATTGATTTTTGCCATTGAAAAACGTCCAAAAATGTTTGAAGCTACTGACTGAATGAAAGGAGCTGGCATCTCACTCTCTTTGAATCTTCTTTATCATGCTAGGATTAGCAGGAAAAAGCAAAAAATTTCAGAATTGCACCTTGCAACGTGGAGATATTACTGTTTGTGCATTTACAATATTCATTGATTTTTGCCATTGAAAAACGTCCAGAAATGTTTGAAGCTACTGACTGAATGAAAGGAGCTGGCATCTCACTCTTTGAATCTTCTTTATCATGCTAGGATTAGCAGGAAAAAGCAAAAAATTTCAGAATTGCACCTTGCAATGTGGAGATATTACTGTTTGTGCATTTACAATATTCATTGATTTTTGCCATTGAAAAACATGTTTTTCATATACCAGAAATGTTTGAAGCTACTGACTGAATGAAAGGAGCTGGCATCTCACTCTCTTTGAATCTTCTTTATCATGCTAGGATTAACAGGAAAAAGCAAAACATTTCAGAATTGCTCCTTGCAATGTGGAGAGATTACTGTTTGTGCATTTACAATATTCATTGATTTTTGCCATTGAAAAACATGTTTTTCATATACCAGAAATGTTTGAAGCTACTGACTGAATGAAAGGAGCTGGCATCTCACTCTCTTTGAATCTTCTTTATCATGCTAGGATTAACAGGAAAAAGCAAAAAATTTCAGAATTGCACCTTGCAATGTGGAGATATTACTGTTTGTGCATTTACAATATTCATTGATTTTTGCCATTGAAAAACGTCCAGAAATGTTTGAAGCTACTGACTGAATGAAAGGAGCTGGCATCTCACTCTCTTTGAATCTTCTTTATCATGCTAGGATTAGCAGGAAAAAGCAAAAAATTTCAGAATTGCACCTTGCAATGTGGAGATATTACTGTTTGTGCATTTACAATATTCATTGATTTTTGCCATTGAAAAACATCATGTTATTCATATACCAGAAATGTTTGAAGCTACTGACTGAATGAAAGGAGCTGGCATCTCACTCTCTTTGAATCTTCTTTATCATGCTAGGATTAGCAGGAAAAAGCAAAAAATTTCCGAATTGCACCTTGCAATGTGGAGATATTACTGTTTGTGCATTTACAATATTCATTGATTTTTGCCATTGAAAAACATGTTTTTCATATACCAGAAATGTTTGAAGCTACTGACTGAATGAAAGGAGCTGGCATCTCACTCTCTTTGAATCTTCTTTATCATGCTAGGATTAGCAGGAAAAAGCAAAAAATTTCAGAATTGCACCTTGCAATGTGGAGATATTACTGTTTGTGCATTTACAATATTCATTGATTTTTGCCATTGAAAAACATGTTTTTCATATACCAGAAATGTTTGAAGCTACTGACTGAATGAAAGGAGCTGGCATCTAACTCTCTTTGAATCTTCTTTATCATGCTAGGATTAACAGGAAAAAGCAAAAAATTTCAGAATTGCACCTTGCAATGTGGAGATATTACTGTTTGTGCATTTACAATATTCATTGATTTTTGCCATTGAAAAACGTCCAGAAATGTTTGAAGCTACTGACTGAATGAAAGGAGCTGGCATCTCACTCTCTTTGAATCTTCTTTATCATGCTAGGATTAGCAGGAAAAAGCAAAAAATTTCAGAATTGCACCTTGCAATGTGGAGATATTACTGTTTGTGCATTTACAATATTCATTGATTTTTGCCATTGAAAAACATGTTTTTCATATACCAGAAATGTTTGAAGCTACTGACTGAATGAAAGGAGCTGGCATCTCACTCTCTTTGAATCTTCTTTATCATGCTAGGATTAACAGGAAAAAGCAAAAAATTTCAGAATTGCACCTTGCAATGTGGAGATATTACTGTTTGTGCATTTACAATATTCATTGATTTTTGCCATTGAAAAACATGTTTTTCATATACCAGAAATGTTTGAAGCTACTGACTGAATGAAAGGAGCTGGCATCTCACTCTCTTTGAATCTTCTTTATCATGCTAGGATTAACAGGAAAAAGCAAAAAATTTCAGAATTGCACCTTGCAATGTGGAGATATTACTGTTTGTGCATTTACAATATTCATTGATTTTTGCCATTGAAAAACGTCCAGAAATGTTTGAAGCTACTGACTGAATGAAAGGAGCTGGCATCTCACTCTCTTTGAATCTTCTTTATCATGCTAGGATTAGCAGGAAAAAGCAAAAAATTTCAGAATTGCACCTTGCAATGTGGAGATATTACTGTTTGTGCATTTACAATATTCATTGATTTTTGCCATTGAAAAACATCATTTTATTCATATACCAGAAATGTTTGAAGCTACTGACTGAATGAAAGGAGCTGGCATCTCACTCTCTTTGAATCTTCTTTATCATGCTAGGATTAGCAGGAAAAAGCAAAAAATTTCAGAATTGCACCTTGCAATGTGGAGATATTACTGTTTGTGCATTTACAATATTCATTGATTTTTGCCATTGAAAAACATGTTTTTCATATACCAGAAATGTTTGAAGCTACTGACTGAATGAAAGGAGCTGGCATCTCACTCTCTTTGAATCTTCTTTATCATGCTAGGATTAGCAGGAAAAAGCAAAAAATTTCAGAATTGCACCTTGCAATGTGGAGATATTACTGTTTGTGCATTTACAATATTCATTGATTTTTGCCATTGAAAAACATGTTTTTCATATACCAGAAATGTTTGAAGCTACTGACTGAATGAAAGGAGCTGGCATCTCACTCTCTTTGAATCTTCTTTATCATGCTAGGATTAACAGGAAAAAGCAAAAAATTTCAGAATTGCACCTTGCAATGTGGAGATATTACTGTTTGTGCATTTACAATATTCATTGATTTTTGCCATTGAAAAACATGTTTTTCATATACCAGAAATGTTTGAAGCTACTGACTGAATGAAAGAAGCTGGCATCTCACTCTCTTTGAATCTTCTTTATCATGCTAGGATTAACAGGAAAAAGCAAAAAATTTCAGAATTGCACCTTGCAATGTGGAGATATTACTGTTTGTGCATTTACAATATTCATTGATTTTTGCCATTGAAAAACATGTTTTTCATATACCAGAAATGTTTGAAGCTACTGACTGAATGAAAGGAGCTGGCATCTCACTCTCTTTGAATCTTCTTTATCATGCTAGGATTAGCAGGAAAAAGCAAAAAATTTCAGAATTGCACCTTGCAATGTGGAGATATTACTGTTTGTGCATTTACAATATTCATTGATTTTTGCCATTGAAAAACATCATTTTATTCATATACCAGAAATGTTTGAAGCTACTGACTGAATGAAAGGAGCTGGCATCTCACTCTCTTTGAATCTTCTTTATCATGCTAGGATTAGCAGGAAAAAGCAAAAAATTTCAGAATTGCACATTGCAATGTGGAGATATTACTGTTTGTGCATTTACAATATTCATTGATTTTTGCCATTGAAAAACATGTTTTTCATATACCAGAAATGTTTGAAGCTACTGACTGAATGAAAGGAGCTGGCATCTCACTCTCCTTGAATCTTCTTTATCATGCTAGGATTAGCAGGAAAAAGCAAAAAATTTCAGAATTGCACCTTGCAATGTGGAGATATTACTGTTTGTGCATTTACAATATTCATTGATTTTTGCCATTGAAAAACGTCCAGAAATGTTTGAAGCTACTGACTGAATGAAAGGAGCTGGCATCTCACTCTCTTTGAATCTTCTTTATCATGCTAGGATTAGCAGGAAAAAGCAAAAAATTTCAGAATTGCACCTTGCAATGTGGAGATATTACTGTTTGTGCATTTACAATATTCATTGATTTTTGCCATTGAAAAACATCATGTTATTCATATACCAGAAATGTTTGAAGCTACTGACTGAATGAAAGGAGCTGGCATCTCACTCTCTTTGAATCTTCTTTATCATGCTAGGATTAGCAGGAAAAAGCAAAAAATTTCCGAATTGCACCTTGCAATGTGGAGATATTACTGTTTGTGCATTTACAATATTCATTGATTTTTGCCATTGAAAAACATGTTTTTCATATACCAGAAATGTTTGAAGCTACTGACTGAATGAAAGGAGCTGGCATCTCACTCTCTTTGAATCTTCTTTATCATGCTAGGATTAGCAGGAAAAAGCAAAAAATTTCAGAATTGCACCTTGCAATGTGGAGATATTACTGTTTGTGCATTTACAATATTCATTGATTTTTGCCATTGAAAAACATGTTTTTCATATACCAGAAATGTTTGAAGCTACTGACTGAAGGAAAGGAGCTGGCATCTCACTCTCTTTGAATCTTCTTTATCATGCTAGGATTAACAGGAAAAAGCAAAAAATTTCAGAATTGCACCTTGCAATGTGGAGATATTACTGTTTGTGCATTTACAATATTCATTGATTTTTGCCATTGAAAAACATGTTTTTCATATACCAGAAATGTTTGAAGCTACTGACTGAATGAAAGGAGCTGGCATCTCACTCTCTTTGAATCTTCTTTATCATGCTAGGATTAGCAGGAAAAAGCAAAAAATTTCAGAATTGCACCTTGCAATGTGGAGATATTACTGTTTGTGCATTTACAATATTCATTGATTTTTGCCATTGAAAAACATGTTTTTCATATACCAGAAATGTTTGAAGCTACTGACTGAATGAAAGGAGCTGGCATCTCACTCTCTTTGAATCTTCTTTATCATGCTAGGATTAACAGGAAAAAGCAAAAAATTTCAGAATTGCACCTTGCAATGTGGAGATATTACTGTTTGTGCATTTACAATATTCATTGATTTTTGCCATTGAAAAACGTCCAGAAATGTTTGAAGCTACTGACTGAATGAAAGGAGCTGGCATCTCACTCTCTTTGAATCTTCTTTATCATGCTAGGATTAGCAGGAAAAAGCAAAAAATTTCAGAATTGCACCTTGCAATGTGGAGATATTACTGTTTGTGCATTTACAATATTCATTGATTTTTGCCATTGAAAAACATGTTTTTCATATACCAGAAATGTTTGAAGCTACTGACTGAATGAAAGGAGCTGGCATCTCACTCTCTTTGAATCTTCTTTATCATGCTAGGATTAGCAGGAAAAAGCAAAAAATTTCAGAATTGCACCTTGCAATGTGGAGATATTACTGTTTGTGCATTTACAATATTCATTGATTTTTGCCATTGAAAAACGTCCAGAAATGTTTGAAGCTACTGACTGAAAGAAAGGAGCTGGCATCTCACTCTCTTTGAATCTTCTTTATCATGCTAGGATTAGCAGGAAAAAGCAAAAAATTTCAGAATTGCACCTTGCAATGTGGAGATATTACTGTTTGTGCATTTACAATATTCATTGATTTTTGCCATTGAAAAACATGTTTTTCATATACCAGAAATGTTTGAAGCTACTGACTGAATGAAAGGAGCTGGCATCTCACTCTCTTTGAATCTTCTTTATCATGCTAGGATTAACAGGAAAAAGCAAAAAATTTCAGAATTGCACCTTGCAATGTGGAGATATTACTGTTTGTGCATTTACAATATTCATTGATTTTTGCCATTGAAAAACATGTTTTTCATATACCAGAAATGTTTGAAGCTACTGACTGAATGAAAGGAGCTGGCATCTCACTCTCTTTGAATCTTCTTTATCATGCTAGGATTAACAGGAAAAAGCAAAAAATTTCAGAATTGCACCTTGCAATGTGGAGATATTACTGTTTGTGCATTTACAATATTCATTGATTTTTGCCATTGAAAAACATGTTTTTCATATACCAGAAATGTTTGAAGCTACTGACTGAATGAAAGGAGCTGGCATCTCACTCTCCTTGAATCTTCTTTATCATGCTAGGATTAGCAGGAAAAAGCAAAAAATTTCAGAATTGCACCTTGCAATGTGGAGATATTACTGTTTGTGCATTTACAATATTCATTGATTTTTGCCATTGAAAAACGTCTATACCAGAAATGTTTGAAGCTACTGACTGAATGAAAGGAGCTGGCATCTCACTCTCTTTGAATCTTCTTTATCATGCTAGGATTAGCAGGAAAAAGCAAAAAATTTCAGAATTGCACCTTGCAATGTGGAGATATTACTGTTTGTGCATTTACAATATTCATTGATTTTTGCCATTGAAAAACGTCCAGAAATGTTTGAAGCTACTGACTGAATGAAAGGAGCTGGCATCTCACTCTCTTTGAATCTTCTTTATCATGCTAGGATTAGCAGGAAAAAGCAAAAAATTTCAGAATTGCACCTTGCAATGTGGAGATATTACTGTTTGTGCATTTACAATATTCATTGATTTTTGCCATTGAAAAACATCATGTTATTCATATACCAGAAATGTTTGAAGCTACTGACTGAATGAAAGGAGCTGGCATCTCACTCTCTTTGAATCTTCTTTATCATGCTAGGATTAGCAGGAAAAAGCAAAAAATTTCCGAATTGCACCTTGCAATGTGGAGATATTACTGTTTGTGCATTTACAATATTCATTGATTTTTGCCATTGAAAAACATGTTTTTCATATACCAGAAATGTTTGAAGCTACTGACTGAATGAAAGGAGCTGGCATCTCACTCTCTTTGAATCTTCTTTATCATGCTAGGATTAGCAGGAAAAAGCAAAAAATTTCAGAATTGCACCTTGCAATGTGGAGATATTACTGTTTGTGCATTTACAATATTCATTGATTTTTGCCATTGAAAAACATGTTTTTCATATACCAGAAATGTTTGAAGCTACTGACTGAAGGAAAGGAGCTGGCATCTCACTCTCTTTGAATCTTCTTTATCATGCTAGGATTAACAGGAAAAAGCAAAAAATTTCAGAATTGCACCTTGCAATGTGGAGATATTACTGTTTGTGCATTTACAATATTCATTGATTTTTGCCATTGAAAAACATGTTTTTCATATACCAGAAATGTTTGAAGCTACTGACTGAATGAAAGGAGCTGGCATCTCACTCTCTTTGAATCTTCTTTATCATGCTAGGATTAGCAGGAAAAAGCAAAAAATTTCAGAATTGCACCTTGCAATGTGGAGATATTACTGTTTGTGCATTTACAATATTCATTGATTTTTGCCATTGAAAAACATGTTTTTCATATACCAGAAATGTTTGAAGCTACTGACTGAATGAAAGGAGCTGGCATCTCACTCTCTTTGAATCTTCTTTATCATGCTAGGATTAACAGGAAAAAGCAAAAAATTTCAGAATTGCACCTTGCAATGTGGAGATATTACTGTTTGTGCATTTACAATATTCATTGATTTTTGCCATTGAAAAACGTCCAGAAATGTTTGAAGCTACTGACTGAATGAAAGGAGCTGGCATCTCACTCTCTTTGAATCTTCTTTATCATGCTAGGATTAGCAGGAAAAAGCAAAAAATTTCAGAATTGCACCTTGCAATGTGGAGATATTACTGTTTGTGCATTTACAATATTCATTGATTTTTGCCATTGAAAAACATGTTTTTCATATACCAGAAATGTTTGAAGCTACTGACTGAATGAAAGGAGCTGGCATCTCACTCTCTTTGAATCTTCTTTATCATGCTAGGATTAGCAGGAAAA